>NW_028277776.1:0-272185 GCF_059751315.1 Micrasema longulum
TCATACTCATGCCCACATTTATACGCAAATTCCTCGTCGACTTTTAATTGACACCATTAATAATGTACCCTGGGGCAATAAATAATCCATTTAGAAGAAACGGTGCGAACCCCATTTTTCATCAATTTATCACGACCACTAAAACGGCACTTTTGCTGTCAGGAACGCCCATCTACAGGTTAACAGGTTAACGTTATACATATGTATACAGAAATAATACAATGATTTTGTTCGTGCTTTTTTGAATCTGTGATGGTTTTGAAAAAAAACATCTTCTATTTATATAATCTTCTAAGACCAACTTCGGTTTTTATGCCCCAATGTCCAGAATGTGTAGATTAGTCAATTCATCACACCACTTGGAATTCTTTGGGTAGATCTTCCGGCTTTTCGTAGATCTCTTCGCGACTAAACAGTGTGGGATGAAGTTGGATTGGCATGGTTCAGCTCAAAGTTTTAGGTCTTTCGTTTTTTTAAATATATTGTGTACAATTATTATTTTGCCCTCGTTTGTCTTTGCTAAATAGTTTAATGTTCTTTTCGTTCACTTTCTTGCATTTATATTTTTTTATGTAACTGTTGTAATTGGCTTAGGCCGTGTATATAATAAATAAATAATAAAAAATTTAAAAACCTACAATAATTTCTATCTATCTGATAAGAGTTTTACACGGTATATGGGTATATTCAGATATTTAAATGTGTCTAACCCTTAAAAATCCACCATATTTCTGGAGTTTTGATCTAATTTGATTAATAATTTTTGAGATATTATAAACATTGATTAAATTCCCTAAAAAACGTATGCTCAGGACCAAATCAATTAAAGACCGTTATGATGGTGGTACCAGTATATTTATTTATGATTTTATATTAAGTTTCATTAAGGCTAAATGATAGTAAATATAACTGCTTGTTCACAAATCTTTTCGTTTTTGATAAACTATTGAATTTATTAAAAAATAGCATTAAAAATACATTAAACATTAAAAATGAACACAAACTTCAATTTCTAAGATCACGTTTTAATAATTTAGTACTAATGTAATAATTTATGAAAGTATTTAAAGAAATCTTTTTTTTATCCTAATATGGAATTTATTTTAAAACTCTTTACTGAGTCTATCAATACCATCCTACGTTTAAAAACCATATAAAAACCTTTTTATTTGATCAAGTAACAAAAACACAAACATACTCGTAATAATCTAATCGAATTATCAACAAACGTAAATTTTTATTTAAATTTGATTCTATAATGAGTTGTGTTTTAAATTCTTTGATAGACACGAAGTATTATTTTTTAAGCTTAAAGCCACACACTGACTGTAATTATCATTATTATAATTTAAGTAAAACAATTTATTCTGTCTTCGTCTGAAAACATTGAGATACCTCAATGTCTGAAAACGAAACGTAAATGGGTTAAAATGTTTGGCACGACGAGATAACGACCTCGCAATAAGAAGGTTTATTCGTTTAACTATAAATACTATTTGAATAAATAAAATCGTATTGCATGCTGCATACATGTTCTGGTTTATCTACTGGAGTAAAGTTGGCAAACGCAAGAACTTTTCAGTTCTTATTTTTTATTGAATAAACGACATTCTTAACATTTGATCACGCAACAATATTTATTTCTTTTATGAAAATAAAATTCTATGCTAAGTTGATTGCTATCTACATGCTCGAATATTTTTTATGTAGGTGGAGCGAACATGCTTTTCTGTTTTGTGTAAACTTATTGAAAGTGTTCATGATTAAAGTTGAAGTTTTAAGGTTGGCTTTGGAGTCACTGAGAATAGATATAATACGGATTAAAATTTGATAAAATAAAATTAAAAAAATGGATTTCTTTGTTAGATTTTTACGGTTTATAATGTGAAGGTAGAAATTACTTGTATTACTTGGAAACTGTAAATAATATTCCTTATTATTTTCAATAGTATTATTATTAAACAAAGTAATAAATGTTAAACAAATTTTTAAATAAAAATAACTGCACATATAAATAGTGAAGCGAGAGATTTTTTTGAAAAATATATGTAAATCAAAAAACGTAGTGTTTTATATAATTGGTACACATATTATTTATATTTTTATGTATTTCATTGCTTTATATTTGTTATATCATATTTGTACTATATTATTCATGTTTAAGTAACATGTATTCTTGGCACATATATAATTTATATTTATATAACAACGCTTTTTAATTTCTTACATTTGATTAGCTAGGCATAATTAAGTAGTTTTAGTTATTCTTTTTTATGTTATCGTTTTATTAGTATAAGACTACTTTTGCTCTAAAGATAGAAAATCTCCATCTTAGAACAGGCTGTGCCATGTTAGATGGAGACTATCATAAACAGAGAACACTCTGTTTTCATTTTACATTAATTGGTTTTATGTAGATTCCCTGTTATTAAGTATACATATTATTTTTTGCTATAAAATTATAAATAAAAAAAAAACAAAAAGATTTTGTTTAATATTTAAATTTATAAAAAAACAACAATAGCATATAAACATTAAAGAAGTACGAGGATTGATTGATGATATATGCTCTACCCCTGATCTGCTTCCAGTCGATCAACGAGCTGATATGCATGTATGCATTGTGTAGCCTGATATGCTGAATGAAAAGTTGAAATCTGTAACGGTTTAGTTATGACAGGCCGCTGCATACTGCAAAATGCTGCAGGGACCTGTCTCATCAGGATAAAGCTCCGACACGAAGTTAGTATCAATGCCTGCTATCCACGAAGATGAGTTTGAATAGGTTGAACACTTTTTTTATTAATCTGATCTAGCTCCCATACTATTCCCAGATTGATGATATATGCTCCACTCCTGATCTGCTTCTAGTTGACCAGCAAGCTGGTATGAATATTATGTATGCATCAAGTAGTCTGATATACCTACGTGTAAAATACCGAGCGACAAGTTGAAAACTGCAAGGGTTTAGTTATAACAGGCCGCTGACCACTGCACAATGCTGCAGGGACCAGGGAGGATAATGCTCCTACACGAGGCGTTAGTATTAATGGCTGCTATCCGCGAATCTAAATTTGAATTGGTTAAACACCCTTTTTATTCATCACCAGGCTGATTCTGTCACAATTTCGTGTTTCGTAAGTTCGTTCGCTCGTCATAAATCCATCTCACTCAATCCAATGAAAGTCGTATATCACTCTCGTTTTTTTTTTTTTTTTAATATATATTTAGACCCCTGTATTTAGTAGCCTTACGTGTCATGTACAAGGCTAAGGTACTCGGAAAAAATATTTTTTGTTTGTCTTGGAAATGGGATGTTCGATCACTGATTTTGGTTTATTACCTTTATGAGTCCAATCACCATTGTTGCAAAGTTCAAGAACAATGGCGCGTGATAACTACTTTCAACTACATTGTGGATATCTGTTAAGGATATTCCATCTTTCCTGCATTCTGCTTCAAGATTATAGCGTTGCAACTGAAAATGGGCACTGAAATAACAGATGTTACTCTGTGAAGAAATATCATCGCATGGACAATAGTCATCATTCCTTAATTTAAACCCATATAGATATCTTCTCATAGCTCCGTGTCCGGTAAAAATTTGGGTCTTTTCGAAATCACTCTCGTTTACTCTCATATGGTACGAATGAAATTACGAAACTAATTAATTACAGAATAAGGCCACTGATCTAGCTCCTAGTATTCACAGAGGAACCTTTATGTGTAATTTTTTTTTTACGACAATGAGGTTATGTGCTGTATAGTTGAGTGTGTGGCAAGGGTTGGACAGAAGTTCTACCGAGAAGCTTAATAAATATTAGACGAGCTCTAGAAGAAGTGCATGCTAGTCCAGGGAGACTACGTCGATAAATAATGTACTCAATATTTTTTTCTCATCTATTTACAAATAGGTCAGGGATAAAGCATAATAATCAGCCCTCGTATATTTATATATTACGTGCACTAGTAATGATGTAATAATATCATATCTACCTACCCCGACTATAAATTGTGCTAGAGAGACAAAATACATTATATTATAACTTCCAGCGGGGTATTGGGGATTTGACGAATGATAATACCCATTTTTAACTTAAAATTGTTTACATGTTTTAATTATACAATTACCATCATAATCTTATAAAAAATATAATTATCAATAAATAGGTTACTTGGACGGTATCAGATTTCTCATTTGAACTAAAAATGGAAGATATGCGGTATTTGCATTATTTATTACTTAATTAAAACTTAATAATACTTGGAAATCCTTCATTATTTTCATACGAGATTTTTAAAAATAATCATATGCAACCCTTTAAAACGAGATAAGGACAATTGAGATTAATAAACCAGGGACTTAAATTATACAATAAACTACCAGATAAAACTCAACAAAAGACTTTTCAAAAAATGTTAAAACTCTTATTACCAACAACTGAGTATGAAAAAAAAAATATCTAATGTATATTTTTTTTTTTAAAAGCGATCAAAAATTTTTTTTTCTTGAAAAACATACGAAATATAATAAGTAAAAAATACAATTGAGACGGTGAATCGTAAAAATGATATCATCTTGTGGTGAAACTATTTTTAATTATTTCTGATGGTTTTTCATATAGTTTCTTTTACTTTCAGCCTTTCTTTGTAAAAAGAGAAGGTCAAAGGAAACTTCATGTATTTTGGTATTCTAAGATGTGGTTGGAATCCATCACAAAAATTCACTTCAAATAAGGCCTTGTGGTACACGTTTCAAAACCTTTACATAAATAGCCACCAAGTCATTAAAATATTCCATTGAGCATGTTGGAATCATGTTTTTTTTTTCGTCTGCGTAGTTTAATAAAAAAAACAAGAGCCGTATGGAAAAGGGTCGAGCTTCTTTGGCAATCGAGCGTTATTAACTGGGTAATATTATTTCTCTGTTTTTATTATTATTTGAGTGAGGTCCCTCTCAAGGTACTTCTACTCGATTTACACATTGTGTTTTTTAACTAGATAAAGTAGAGCATTGGACAAGAAATTATTGGTGTTCTGGTAGTTAAACCGTCCAACCAAAATGTGATTGGCTGACCGTCCTTATCGAACATATTTCAGTTCAGTGCCGAAATACGACGTTTATTGGCAAAAAAAGTACATACTTTGAATACAAAATAAATATTTGACATGTAAAAATTGCAAGAAAATATTCGTAGCAGCTTCACTAGATACAAAAAATACCTGTTCTAAAGCTACATATATTTGATAAGCAATCAACCAAGCACGATTTAAATATCGACCCTACTGGGTCTGCCTCTGTTTCGTCAAATCAATAAATTATTGTATGTCTTTATTTTCCAAATCGAATATTGTTATTATTAACATATTACAACACAGATGAATAACAATTTAGAGAAGGTAAAATAGAAGTCTAGGCATCTACAGATGAAAAAATTGAAGGAATATAGATGTTCAAATATGGGCCGAATTGGGAATGTTACACAGTGTGTAAAGTGGCCACTTAAACCAGCCAATGACAGGTCATAAGCCTTATAGATTCCTATACTTCTATATTACCTTCTCTAAATTGAACCTAGTTATGCAGAAAGCAGCCAGCCATAGAAAAGTGAAACTGAGATAATAGCGCTTTTGTGAAAAGGGTGAATAATCGAATCTACACAACAGTTGGAATGTTTTTGACTTAAACAAATGATAAACAATGAGTACACTAGTTTTTTTACAAGACAAACAAGTATTTTATTACGTATTTGACCAGTGTTAATAATTTGAACGTACCGTAGGATTTTTCTAGTGCTGTGGGTGTTTTCTGCAAATTGAGAAATGCCGTTTTTGTAATCGACACCATTTTCAGAAGGTGATTTTTACAGTTTTTTTTTTGTATGACAGCAGTCTGGCTGTTTAGTAGAACACAAAATTGACCTGACTACACCCGATAACATCAATATCTATTTTTTTCAAAATTGTGGACTGGCTGCTTTTTGCATAACTACGTTCAATTGTTCTTCATCT
Organism: Micrasema longulum; assembly: GCF_059751315.1. Lineage (NCBI taxonomy): Eukaryota > Metazoa > Arthropoda > Insecta > Trichoptera > Brachycentridae > Micrasema > Micrasema longulum. The sequence continues at coordinate 6,013 of NW_028277776.1, forward strand.
CTTTTGCAACATGTTAATACTAACAACTCCCCAGGAAGTTCAATCCAGTCCTTGTCTACAAAAATTTGGACAAAGTTAAAAATTGTGTGCATTAAATTAGGTTTAAATTCTGAATATACTTTTTTTGTGAGACTGTTGGGTCCATACCCACAACACCAGTCACACTTGACTTTTTTAGGTATTTACAAAAAAATAAAAATATATTTAAATGTGGATTAAAATGTAAAGCGAGATACGGATGAAAAGGCGTTTTCTTGATAATTTTCCTTAGAAATTTTGTACATTTGCGCCAAAGAAGTAAAAATTGGTTCAACATACAGTCGTGTAGACGATTTCAGCAATCATGAGAGGGGACGGATGGAGGTTGTTTAATACAGGATTTCCAGTTATACATTTCTCTGTTTTTATCGGTATTTTCGACTGGTATTGTCCGAGATTGAATGGATGAGACTATGGAGTGAAAGACTCGACCGTTTGTATTTGTCCTGTATCGCACAAACCATTTATTTATCTCCATCATTTTTCTGCACACCTGTAATTTAACATTTCCCACAGCAACGTACCTTGTCGTCTATACTCATTTTGCAAAAACTCGTTCCGCTTTACCGGTCTTTAACCGTTATATTTAAAGTGTAAACCTTTCTCTGGTCCTAGGACATTATTTTCCGAAAATATTTTTAATTCGCCTTTTGTTGATTTATGCTGTTGATATCGCAATTTCGAAACTTTTATTTATTGCAAAATGTTCTTATGAATGAGACACTCTTCCTTCTTTGACCGACGATACCCAATGTAAAGATTTCCTCTTTTGCGGAGTTCTTCTTTGAGATTGGTTGGAGATAAGCATTTTATTCAAAATTTAACCGATGTCGCTTGACTGGTATCACTTATTTGCTTTCTTTGTATGTGTCGTCTAGTCAGCGTTGCCATTACTACCGATTTTTCAGTAGATCTACCGATTTTGAGAGCAATCTACCGAGTTCTATTGAAATTCTAGCGATTTCTATACATTTCCTTGTTTTATTTAAAATCATTTATTGTTTGTTTGCTCACCTAGGTTGCCATATGTCTGTTAAATGTAAAAAAAAACTGCTTGTCTATAGTACATAATATGTATATATAATGAATAATATATTTATGAAATAAATTGGTTGTTCTTGGTGAAGGGTGATTCCCAGTTACTTTCAAATACCGGCCTATATAATATTGTGATAAAATAAAACATGACCACAGAATTTCGTGACATTATTAAAAAATGTATATATTTTTTTGTTAATTTTATGAAGAGAAATGTAAGAAAGATCACCTTTCACATAAAAATGACAGAAATGGTTTTTCTTCAGTTAATTATTTATTTTCGGTTTAAATTAAGTTGAATCGTTGTTTTAAGTAATTTGTTCGGTACTTTAGCAATTAGCAGTTTTTACATTTAAAGAATTTGAAATATGAATTATTTCTTTATTTGGCAATTTTGTTTGACAACAAAGTTTGAATGATGATTGTAAAAATTACCAGGACATGGAGAGACAGAGAAGAGCCATCGATGTCAAGGTCTGCAAGACCTGCAAAGAAAACCTATTTATACCGAGTTATTGATAGGCTAACAATACACAATACTTGAATTTCATTATTAATAAAAATCATTGAATATATAATATGAAAATAAATTCAACCGATGTATCGGTGTGCATAAAAAAAATTGCAAACATAGGTAACTTAGTGTGATTTGATTAGTATTTATGCCTTCAACCCTTGAAAAGTGTGTATGGTTACACAAAAAACAGTATTGTTAAAATAGAAATTAAAATATCAACATAACCTCGAAGTAATAAAACAAGATTTACCTGTATTCTGGGCCAGTTTTGCAAGCCAGACTCAATATATTTTAATGATTCACATATTGCAGTCCTTCTGGTTTAAAATTGTTCATTTATCAAGCGTTTTCGACTTTTTACGGCCTAGGGCGAAACGGCGCTTTAATTTTTAACTGTGGAATTTATCTTTGTCCCCCCCCCCTTCTCACCCCCTCCGCCATGAATTTACCGAAATCTACCGATTTATTTTTCTGAATCTACCTATTTTCGCTTGACCCAGTCTGGCAACCCTGCGTCTAGTGAAAATATTGCGAACTTAGTGACTGACTGTAGTAAGCAACTGACGTAAGTGAAATTCGATTTTTTATCGAATTTCACAAAAAAAAAATTGCTGTGTATGTATGTCGCTTAGGCAATATTATTTCTTGAGTAAATTTTACTATGGTTTAACTGTATCTTTATGTTCCTACGACGTTTCATCCAAATTTATGGACCATATTTGAATCGGGAAAAATAAATAGCGCACTTTCAAGTAGAGTCTATTCAAACATTTAATAACATCCGCTTTTGTGTGCTTAACAATAAGTTTCCTAAAATCATTATATTTTGCCTACTTACAAACGGAATGACTAGGTTTACTCGGTTCACCAAGAAGCACTCGCACATTAAGATTTGAAAGCATTGTACCTACGTACGTTATTAACTCTTCAATGGGTGTGAAAACTTCCCTTGGGTGCGGTGCTGTAAAATCGTATTACATCAAGCAAAAGACAGAATATTCTGAAGTTCAGACATTTGAAAAAAATAAACAACATACTGTTAATAATAATTGCACAAAAAGCTTTAATTAAAATTATCTTAAAAGTCCCAATCAGAATTAGCTCTCTCGGTGTAATCATAAATCTTAATGAAACATCTGTAAAACAACTTTATGTAAAAGCTCCGTTACTGTACACACACAAACATTCTTCTTTCCCTTCCATAACTCATTTTACGAATACAAGAGTCAACAATATTTTGAGTTTGTTCAAATTTTTGTAGACAAGGACTGGATTCAACTCCCTGGGGAGCTGTTTATATTAACATATTACAACAGAGATGAAGAACATTTAAGAGAAGGTAATATAGAAGTCTAGGCATCTACAGGGTTTATGACCTGTCAATGGCTGGTTTAAGTAACCACTTTACACACTGTGTAACATTCACCATTCTGCCCATATTTGAACATGTTTATTAAAATAGTGTCTTAAACTCATGTAAGTATAGACTTTGAATTTATTATAAAGTGCAAAGCAACCTTTTAAGGACAAAGTGGGGCCACGCGTGGGATGTTGGATGTAGGATTTCGATCGACTCCCTACACCATATTTTAGCCTGTAGCACAGGACTAAAAACACCTACGCGTAGTGTATACACGCTTATAGACCTGGCTACTGAGCCAATAGAAGAGTCGACAATTAGCAGATCGCTAATGAGTGATCTTCACCACAACTGGTGATCTACACCACAATTAATGAGGAAGTTCAGTGTTTTTTTTCAAATGTTTTATTCGTTAATAGACTGTTAAACTAAAACCATTTTTTTTTTTTTTAATTTTTACATATCGTATTATCGGCGCTACGATTTTTTAAAGTTTTGTCTTTCTGAAATAACTCCGCGTGTGACGTCAGAGGTTCATTTCCGCTTATTCCCATTCAGTTCTTCCTATTGGTCCAGAAGCGACAAGCAGACCGGAAATCTTCCATATCTCTCAGATCATAGGTTGATTCACATGAACCAGTGACGTCATTTAAAGTAGTGTGTTTTTATCAAAATATTTTTTATTATTTTTTCTGTACATTTTCAAGAAACTTTGCTGTACAATTTAATGCTCTAATTTTTACCCCGCGTAAGAAAATATTTTTTGTATCCAATTTCCCGTAGGGCTGAAGTTCCTCATTGGTGCCTGCCACACAGTAAAACAGATTTATTGTTGCATTGGCGTCCCTTTTTTATATTCTTTCGATAACAAAGATAAATATTTTGTTACAAAATCCTGCATATTTATTCAAGTTTTACATTCCGAATAAAATTACAAAAAATCAACTTCATAATTAAAAAAAACAAGAGAGATAGGTTTATCAAGTCTACAAGAATTCAAATCTAGTTATTTCAATGAAATCTTTTTTTACAATTGGAAAATGGATCGAACATACTAGCGCTTACAGTTTTTTTTATTAAAAAACTCCAAATGTTGTACTTCTAACTATAAATTCAGTTCATTACTATCCATTGAATAACAAATCAAAAATCAAAGAATAATGTTGGACCAGTTATTTTTATTCAAATTAATAAATAATAAAATTGATTCTTCTAACCTACTTGAAAGACTTCGATTCCGTGTGCCATCTAGACCGACAAGACAAAATCTTCTGTTTTACACAGAAAACGCGTCAACAAACTATTTTAAACAATCTACAATACCTAGAATATGCGACCAATATAACAATATACGAGTATTTACCGATGCTGATATTTTTTGTGACAATGTATGTAAATTTAGGTAAAAAATATAGAAATTTTGAGAGAAGCACATATTTAACTTTAACAACATATGTTTTCATTTCGTTTCTTTTACATTTATTATATTGAACATAATTAAAATTATTGTATTAAGTTTAAACAATTTTTTTGGTGTGTTCATGAGTGTCTTACACTGATATACAAAGAAATTGACAATATTTGTGTACACACTGTCAAACCTAATGAAATAAATAAATAACAATTTACCCAAACACATTTTAAAATCATTACAAACACATGTATGTGACATTATAGCTTTAGAGGGACACTTTATCACTTAAATATTTTCGCTGTCTCAAAAAAGTATATGTGTATACACTACATCGAGAAATAATAATGGCTTTCGTGCGGTGAGCAACAGGAATCGGAAATGGTGAACTTCCTTAGAATCCTACGCTTCACATACTACGTTGTGCTCGCCATCCAGGCTCCGGTGTTAGATCAAAGTAATTGCTTAGTTTGCTGGACTGTGTCATAACGCCCCCGCCAATATACGACATGGAAAACCTTTCGCCCTATTCTCCACAAAAATGACCGCTATGAGGACACGCCCTTCTGTCATCCGTCAAAGAAAGGGAAATAGAGTGACAGTCGATTTATTGAATGTCGCTCACAGAATAATGAAAAGCTAATATTTTTCCTCTCTAGGGAAGATATCTACCTGTATGTAATAGAAATATGCCATCGGTAATCCAATAACTTTAATCGGATTATTTATCAACTGCCATCCGTGTTCGGGCGGATAAAGAATACAGTTATGTATGTGATATAGAACAAGGGTCCTGGACGAGCGCTAGCGACTCGACGGTTTCTATGGTAAAAATACTGAAAAAGGAAATTGATTAAGAATAAGTTGGCCTCGCATTCGCCTATCAGTTTTAAGATTTCCCTGGACTGTTGCCTGAAACAAATGACTGACCATTTTACTCTCCATGTAAGATAAATTATCTAGATACGCTGCGATCGTAGTGCCAATAAGTACAGTACGCTATGTACCACTGGGCAGGGACAGTGAAATGATTATTATTTTATATAAAGTTTATATTTGAAGCACTAACTTTGTGGTTATTCATTATAATAAAATAAATAAAACAACTTTGTTTTTAACCACTAATTTTTATGTTTCACCGACCGGTTTCAAAGCAAACAAGCTTCTTTGTCAAGGTTTACGTAACTAATGAATTGATTTCTTTTTATTTTATTTCTATCATGTTCACTAAATACTACACGTAGACCCAAAAAATCAAGTGGTTTTTTCTTTTTGAAATTTGAAATTGAAATTTTCAAGAGAAGTGTACAAGTTTAGGTTAGGTTATAAATATATGTTAGTCAAAGGGGAGAGACCATTGCAGGAGACTGCTGCGAAACATTGCATATATTTATATAATAGTAAGCGTGTTGTCCAAATGTTTAAAAAAATGTTTATGAATTAATTTTTATTTTGGGTATTCTTTAATAAAACGCATGCTTCCAATTTCCATTATGTTGTATCCCAACTCAACACAGGGCTCTTGGCCTCATAAAGAGAAGGCTACGATAGTGTCGCGGATTCAAGGATCAGTAGTCACAGGTTCAAACCCCACTTCACCCCAACATGATTGCCCTTTTCTAATGATGCGTTATTTTCAACTTGAAACACTCGGGTAATTCATCAGAAAACATTTTTTTTTCTTTTATTTTTTTTTTCTCTTCCTTACTCGCGACAGAGGCAGTCTGATTTTCTCGCTGCAGAAAGTTTTAAAAATCTGAAAAAAATCCACTGTTAATCTAATAATACATAATATGTAAGAAGAGTTTACAAAACTGTATGAGTGCGACGTTTATATTCATGTGTGTGAATGAATGTGTGCATTTTTCTGGATTTTGCCGCATGTCGTTCGCACTCTTTTCCGGTGTTTCGAATCACATTTCATATTACATCTTGCACTATCTATTTGTAACTATATACTCGTATACTTAAGATTCGTACCATGTCGCAATCCCCGAAAATAGGAGCTTTAATGCGATACGGGACATCGGAGAAAGCTCGAACGACATACGGCATAATAACCTAGAAAAACTGATTGTGTAGACTTCCACAATTTATAAACGGCTGTCATAATAAATTGAATTGCAGGCTTCGTAGTACAATAACGTGACAAATAAACAGCGTTTTTGCGCTGTGCCGCCCTTCGCCACTATTACAGTCGTTCAGATTTGGCATTTGGAACAACAAAGGCTTTGTCCAAGCGAAAATATCATGGTTCGTCTGAAACATTATACGTAAGTATTTATACCCTAACCTCCCATGTCCAACATTCAGTTTGTAGAAGCTTGGCTATATTTTTATTTTCAAGATTCAAATTAGTATTATTTTCGCTGTGTCATACAAAGTTCATATTTTTTTAATTGAGTGATTTTATTTTTGTTTTCGGAAAGAAAAACGAAGATAAACTTTATTTTGTCATTTTTTTCATGAAATTATTTTCTCCGGGTCTAATCGAGCGACGCATGACGCGACGGGAGTGCAATATTTCAACTGTGGACGGATAATACTCGTATTATTTGATTATAAATTTTATCAATACCTTTCAACGGGCTGAACCCGGCAATGCTTTGCTTTTGCTAGATTTGAGTATATAGATTAAATGATGACAGTAGAAAAATTATTGGATTAAATTATAGTACAAGTTCAATTTTCAATTGAAATTTACTTTAAACTTTACTTTGACGTGACAATATTAACGTGTTCCGTGTTCTTAAATAAAACCATCAATCTATTAATACACATAGACGCACCCTGAGAACTCTAAATTTATGACACTTAACTCATGCCCAAACACTCAGTCATGCTCAACGTGTATTTAGCCCTTATTGAACCGCCCAGCAGGCTTTGACGTCAGCTTGAGATTTAATTAGAAACCAAAATACCTGATTGTGACGTAAAGGTAAAAACGTGTACCTAGGTACTTATTTATGATTGATTTCGTAAATCTAATAATAAATTATGTTTATATGTATAATTATTTTTGCAAATGTCAAACTCTGCAATTAATAAAAAAAAAACAAAACGGTATCAGCATGCCAACGGCGTTATTTTTTTATATGTCAAAATTTACTCTTTTTACCAACAGGGGTGCACTTAATGTAGGTATATGATTCTCGAAAATATATCAAATGTCAGTTCATATTATTTTAGCCGAAAATCCGGTTTAAAGAAATAAATTAATATAAATTTTGCGGAATTTAAGGAAAGAATCTGATTGGGAGCCATAAAAAAACGAATGTTGCTTGTAAACATTCAAAAACATACTTTTTTATGTACGAAAAATAACATCTTTGCAATTTTTTTTAATCCTAAGCTCTCTATTAAATGTTCCTTCAATTTTTTTTTTGAAATAAACCTCTTCCTCGCAATCCTCTCATTTTATCTAATTATAGGCATAATTCATATTTATGGTGAACTTTCGCTAATTTCAAAGCAATTACGAAATCATAAGACACAAATTTATTTGACAATAAACAAAGCGGCGCGGCGTCTGCTTTCCGAGTAATATGACTTTTTCTTTTGTTTGGGTTATTTTACTGCTTACCTATCACTTTTATATTTTAGAATATATTACCTTACTGTGCCTATGGCGCGGCGCTACTTGTGAAAATCTGTAATATTGTCTTATCTGTTATTGTTTTTTTATGAACAAAAATTGAAGCTGCTAGTAACCCAAATAAATATGTATGTTTGTAAATATGTATATATATAAATATATTTATATGTATATATACATATAAATATATATTTATATATATAATAATATGCATATATATATATATAAATATATGCATATTTTTACTAAAGCTTGTGTATTTGGTATAAAGCTTTAATCTTTAATATAAATACTCCCGGAACAATGAGGAAATTTAGACGTTTTTGTATTTGTTGTTAAACTATAAAACTTAGCCAAAAAACATATTTTTTAATCATTATGTATCGTATTATCAGCGCAATGATTTTTTACGTTTTGTATTTATAAAAATACTGCGCAGTGACGTCTCAAGTTCTCTTCCGCTTCTTTTCGGTCTGTTCTTCCGATTGGTCCGTTAAATTACCGTAAACTGGAAATCTTCCACAACTCGCTTATAATTGGTTGATTCATATGAACTAGTTACATCGTTCAAAGTAGTTCGTTTATATTTTTTAATTGTTTTTTTTCGTACATTTTCAAGGAACTTTGCGTTACAATTTAATGCTCTAATTTTTAGCGCGCGTAAGAAAACATTTTTTGTATCCAATTTCCCGTAGAGCTGAAGTTCCTCATTGATAGCGCCTGTCCTGGACAGGCCCGTTTGACATCCATACTAATATTCGAAATGCGAAAGTGTGTTTGTGTTTCCTTCACATCTTAACGGAGCGACCGATTACGTATTTTTTAAAAAAATGAATAGCCGGAGAGGTGAGAAGTAAAACAAGATCGTTTTTATCCCGAATTAAAAAAAACACAAAAAATATATAATATGTCACCAATGAGCTACATTATACAAATACTCACTACACTTATAACCGTGATTTTCACTGTCACAACAACCTATTCAGTGGTCACAACAAAAGACAAAGACACAATTTACATCCACCTGATACTCGTACTACGAAATTTGGTCTAAGTATCTGCTGTACCTGGCTTGTAGGGAATATAACAGGCTTCCTGAGGGTATTCGAGGCTCTAATAATGTGGCTAACAGCCTAAAGCTGTATTACCTCAGGCAGGATGTGGAAAGTGTTAATAATTAATATATTAGTGTATTTGTATTTCGATCTTTATTTTGCTGGTTATAATATTTTTGTGTTAATAATAATGTGTTCTGTCGTGAATGTATATGATAATAAATGTAATTACCTTAATGCCCAAAATGAGTTTTTAAATATTGAATACAAGCTACTTTCAATCTCGAAAAAATATTCAATTCAATTAATTTATTAAAAAATAACGTATACATTACAAACATACATTCAATACGTACATATTATAAAAAATAAAAAAAAACATGAAAGAGACTCATGTCAAAGTAGTATGAGAATCCTGCTCCGGAAAACCCCTCCGGATACATAGAACATATCAATATCCAGAGCGATGTTGTTAAGCATGGCGGTAGCCCTTCCAACAGGCATAACCACCGGAGGTTGGCCCAGTAGATCGGAATATGAAACAACCTATGCTGACGCTGTTTTAGGTAATTATAGGGAATAAACAAGCCGATGCTCATCATATTCTCAGTATTATCGACCATAGCGCGCAACAATCGATAAAAATGTGCAGTCTAATACACATTCCTTCTAGTCTCTAAACTGTTGTAGCCAAGCATACCCTGGAGAAACTCGGTCGGGTAGAACCAAGGATAATACTCATAATTTATTGTTGCATCCGGAATATTTTTATTGATAAACGACAGAACAAATCAATTACCTAACTTATTTCTACCTAATACCGTGCGAGCGTAGTCACGGGTAAAAGCTGTATTTTTTTTATCTGTAAGGGTGAAATTAGGGTGGGTGGATACTTATTATTCTCCTTTTTTGTTTTGTTTCTTCAGTTTCTACTCGCGGATGAAAATTTTGCTAAAATAAATCAAGTACACCTGGTCCATAAAAAGTATAGAAATTGAAAAAATAAGATTATCAGGCGTTGCCTAGTATGTAGGTGAAATAATTCAATTAGATGAATCTCACCCGCATAAATAAAGGTTTCAACTCTTTAACTTCACAAACATCAACAGATGAAAGAATCGAAGGAATGTAAATGTTTGATTTTGGGCAAAATGGTGAATGTTATACATTGTGTAAAGTGGTCACTTAAACCAGCCATTGACATGTCATAAGCCCTGTAGATGCCTAGACTTCTATTTTACTTTCTCTTAAATGTTCTTCATCTCTGTTGCAATATGTTTATAAATCAAGTAGATATAAGTCGGGCTCCCACTGTACTAGTTCATGTGTTTACCTGCCAATTAACATTTTGTATCCCGGAGCCGTGTAAACACGTGATTATATGACCACGCGTTGCGTCCCGGTCCCGTGTTTTCACGTGGTTTACCAGCTGTCTAAAAAAGTGCATTTTATTGACATCTAGTGACTTTTATTAGTATTTTTTACTGCTGGTAAACCACGTGAAAACACGGGACTGGGACACAATGCGTGGTTATTATAATCACGTGTTTACGCGTGCTTATAATAACCACGCGTTTACGCGAGTCTTAAACCTACAAGTAATTTTTTTTACAAACTATCGTACCTGTAAAAATAAAGACTGAGGCAAAAGACGATTTTAAAATATTATTTGATTACGTTAACGTTTTGCCTATTAACAAACAGTGTTAGTATATGATAAAGACAGATCATTTCCTCGGTTGCAGTTTTAAATCCAAAGTAACCCAGCAAATCGTGACCCGACAAGTATCGGCACAGCAGCTGACGGTGCCACGACAGAAGAACTACTATGGGGAATGTAGTATCAAAACTGTTTAGTTACCGATTGAAAATCGTAAGGAAAAAAACCTAAATACATTGTTTTTAAATAGTTTTTTTTTATTTTAATTTTTTTTTTTTTAATTTTATTTTAAAAGTATGATTAAACATTTTTACAATTTAAAAAAAAATTCACTTGTTATATTTTAACTAAAACTAAAATCCTACCAAGCCACTTCCTGTAGCTTGTTGTCAAAAACTTATTAAAAACAGCTAGTGAACTTTAAATGTGCACATAAATATATTCTCTTTATCTATTTATACACTCTTTACCTACCTTTTATAAATTAAAAATAATATATATATTGTAATGCAACCCGCAGACAAACCTCGGCTTTGCGGGAACAAATATACAAAAAAAAAAAAAATTGTCAACAACAACAACAACAACAAACCATTACGCCGTTTCTATATTTGCATACAGATCTCGCTTCCTCTACATTTATACATCTTCTCATGCACGCGCGCCGATTATTCCGACTTTTGACATGTCCTTCTTTAAGTATTTGTTTGATTTGGTCATGCCATGTCTTTCTCAGTCTTTTTATATTTCTGCATCCATCAACATTCGCATTGTAAATATTATTAGCCGTTATTTCGCTGTCCATTCGCTCTACATGTCTAAACCAGCGCAGAACCCTTTCTTGATTTTGTCGATAATGCTTATCTCAGCCTTATATAATGTAAGGATCTCTTGTGCATCTATCTTACATAGTTTTACCACACATTCGCCCGAGAGATCGCATTTCGACAGCATTCAGCCTACTTTCATCCCTGTTTTTCCAAGTCCATCCTTCGCTCCCATTCATCAGGGTCGGGAACAGGACTCTATTGTGAACTGCTAATTTTAAGTCTGGTCATGTCAAAAGCAAACGCAAACAAATGGCACGTATGAATGTGAAGAAGCTAGGAATGTACGTCAGGATAGGTGGCGGTCAGGAGGGTGAAATAGCGTGATGGTAGTAGTAGCACAATTTTTGAATTTATATTTTTTAAACATGTAATATTTCTTAGCCTTCTGTTCGAATTTTGATATTCGTAAGAGTTTGATATAAAAAATTCCTGGTGGTATTAGAGTTTTTTTTTTCTAGAATAATGCCAAAAAAAATATTGTGGTTTAATTGTTTGTTATTTAAAAAAAACTTTAAACAAAACACAAAACATCCATTATCTTCTAGCTACACTTTTCAGATTGTCCTACTGTTGCATTGATGTAGCTCTAAGGCAGTGGTTCTTAACCGGTGCTCCGCAAGCATGTTGCAAGTGCTCCGCGAAATAATGAAAACCAAAATTTAATGTTTACTAATTTGCTGTGCAGTTTGCAGATATAATGGCTAGATGGCAATACCCTTGCAAAGGTGCACACATCTTACAACAGAGTTTTTTTTTTCACACACCTTACTTTATTAAGAACCGTTGCTCGGTTACTAGCACTTCAACGCAGGGTATACCCCTTGCGTTATTGCGTTTTTACAGGGTGTTCTTTGAACCCTGTCACATCCGAAACTGTAATGATCAGTATGGGCAAAAATACATATTAGCATATTAAAAAAAATATTTAGAACCAAGAAAATTTTTAAAAATAAAATATTTAAAAAAACAAATGGTTGCTTACTTCTGCAGGGGAGAAGTGAGGAGAGCACGGCGCAGTATCAACCTCTTCCCTCCTCCCTCCTCGTTTTTCCCCTGCAGAAGTAAGCAACCATTTGCTTTTTTCGATATTTATTTATTTTAAATTTTATTCGTTCTAAAGAAATAATTTCATGTGCCAATATGTCTTCTTGCTCATACTGATCATCTTGGTTTTGGATGTGACAGGGTTTATTGAACACCCTGTATAGCTAATAGACAGACCCTGTGATTAAATAATCTTTTGTGTGTTTATTTCGATAGTGTTGTGGGTATACTCTTTATAACATAAGTGCATCATTAATTTTTTTTTTTAATTATTAGTTTTCAACCCCATATTTGTGTGAGCTAAGTTTCTTGAAATTAACCAAATTAAAACAAAGAAACGCAAAACCCTTAGGAATTTGCATGAAGAAATGAGAGTAGCTATATAAAATTTTAAACCTAATATCGCTGAAATTTGTAAAAGCCGACAAGCTCAGTGGTCACATTAAATCATTTTCACCACAAAACGTTTTGTTGGCGTATTTCTATATTTTTTTTTTATTAACTTGTCTGTAATAAAAAAAATGGTTGATTTTTATTAAAAGTTATCTTTGTATGTTTTTTTTTAATCTTTAGTTTTGGTGTACAGCGAATTTTCCTTTTGAACAAAAGTGCTCCCTGACTTCAAAAGGATTCAGAACCACTGTTCTAAAGCTAGGGGGTGTAGGTGGTCCAACACAAGGCAGTGCCGGCTCCTACTCCTGCCCTTTGCACGAGGCACGACAACGGGGCGACTCGCACATAGCGATAATTATATTTGTTAACGAATCGATAAGCGGCAGGAGCAAACACTGGCGCCGCTATCTGATGTCACACGATCCGCATTACCTAATTAATACGTTCGCCCTCCCCTGGCCCTGTAACCACTGTAATTATAATTACCGCACCTGTAAATAAATGCTCTTTACTTTGATCGCCGAACACTGCATATGAGAAGTTTTATTTTTAATCAATTAATAATAGGACTTTTTTTAACGTGTTGAAAGAGTTCTACTCATAGAATCAAGAATAGTCCAGAAGGAGCGTAGAATCATATTTGAATACATCGGACTGTGTCCAATAATTCCCCCACTATGCTTCACTTTCGCCGCGTGCATACTTTAAGTCTGCGCGTAATATTGCCAGATTGCGAAGAATTCAACCATAACACAAATGTAACGTTAAAAAAAAAACAATTTTTAATTTTTCCAAAAATTTATTGTACACTCGGAAACATTGATTGACACAACAGAGTAGATAAGTAAAGGGTTATTTAATAAGAGTAATTGAATTAATGAACTTTGAACTTAAAATATAAAACAAATTTTATTTGACATAAAACGGATATTTTTATATCATGTTAAATAATGTTTGTTGTTTAAAATATAATGTCGTTCAAATGTTCCCCACGGCGTGGTTTAATCTGAGGTCTAATTTTCATTATTTTTTTTATTAGATGAGCAAAGTAGGGTAAAAAAATTTACTACCCTGGCAACACTAACGAAATTTCCATTTTGTTTCTTCGACAATCTGACAGATGGAAAAATAATATAATTTTTAAGTAATGCATTTGTTATATACACATTCATTTGCAAATTATATATGAAATTTCTTTAAGATCCTAGCAGTATTTCTAAACTTTAAAAGGACACAACACAGCATAGTTGAATTCAAATCAGAAGTTGCGTACTGAGCGACGTCTACAAAGAAACTAATGGGTCCAAACGTAAACCTACTTATTTATGAGTAGTTGAGTCGCCTTCTGTTTGATGGGCATATGCGGTTTCTGGACTGTTTTTAATTCTATGGTTCTACTGTTGCAATTACTTATCTTTATATACATAATTCCCCTGTACGAGTGATGTCACTGAATTCATCCTAAACGGCTTAACCGATTTACGTGCGGTTTTCAGAGAAATATAGATCTTTGCGCTGTGCGTGTTTATAGATATTAAAATCTTCAATCTAATATGTAAAAAAGAAGTAAGGAGCATAAATGTTTTATTCATCGATCTACCAGGGTTGCATTCGAGGAGAATGCATTTACAAAAAAATGTAAAGATGTTGTTTTTTGTGAATAAAAAAAGTTTGTTTTTGAATGTTTACAAACAGCGTTAGTTTTTTGTGGATCTCAATTAGATTCTTTCCCTAAATTCCTTATGATTTCTACCCATTTATTTCTTTTTACTGGATTTTTGGTAATACTTATTTAATATTAAATTCAATACATTAAAAAAAATAGTATTCCTATAAAAGTACACCCCATTGTTGGTGAGAAGACCTGAGTTTGACGTTTGCAAAAAGATTTTCCATATTTGAAAAAAAATATATATTTATATTTTGGAATTCAACCATAAACAAATACCTAGGTACCTACTTAAATTCAATATTTAAATATTAACAATTTTTAGTTTAGGAATTTAATCACAAACAAATACCTAGGTACCTACTTATCAATGAAAAGTATTTTCCCAACGTTCGGGCAGGACAACGTCTATCGGGTCCGCTAGTCTGTCTATATAATTCTTCTGTACGTGTGATGTCTCTGAACTCCTCCTAAACGGCTTTACAGATTTGCGTGGGGTTTTCAGCAAAATGTAGATCTTTGCGCTGAGCCTGTTCGTAGATATTATACTTTAAATCGAATCTGTAGAAAAAAGTTAGAAGCATAAATCTATTTTTCATCGATCTAACAGGGTTGCATTCGACGAGAATGCATATACAAAAATGGAAGGATGTTGTTTTTTTGTGTACAAAAGAAGTTTGTTTTTGAATGTTTACAAACAACATTCGCTTTTTATAGATCCCAATCAGATTATTTCCTTACATTCCTTATAATTTTTTCCCATTTATTTGTTTTTAGTGGATTTTTCGTAATACTTAAATAATATTAACTGACATTCGATACATTTTCGAAAATCACATTAATAAATAAAGCGCACACCTGTTGGTGAGAAGAGCCGAGTCTGATATTTTCAAAAAGAATTCTACGTTTGAAAATTAATTATATATTTGAAAATTAATTATTTTTTCAAAAAGAATTTTATATTTGAAAATTAATTTATTTTTATTTTAAAAAAAAATATTATTGTAATACTTTGCTCTTGTCGTGTTATTAGAATGTTTCTTTACAGTTTAAGCATTGAAGTCCTTAGCGGTGAAGCACTTCATAGATCGAACCATCACGGTTTTTTTAAAAATGCGAAATGTATCCACTAATCTTGATGAATTCACAGATAGGGCATCAGATTGACGCTCAGTATCCAGACTTTAGCAAGTTTTTTGACAAAAACAATCAAAAAATCTTTCTTCATAAATTACAATGTTATTGCTTTCGCGGTTATCTTCTACGTTGAATTTAATCATATTTAAGACATCGCCTCCAATCAGTTGCACTATTAAACTACCAGTATTCATTTAAACAATGCTTTTTCAGTGTTTTTCCAAGGATCCCACGTGGGTTCATTATTGTTTTGCTTTTAAATCAATGATAAGGAAAACATCTAGAAATTTTCCAAATACAAAATATTTGCCGATGGTACAAAACTATACAAGAAAGTCGCTTCTCCGCAAGATTGTCTTGACATGCAAGCAGACCTTGAAAACTTCTCTACTTATTTTGTGAATAATAAATAATAAAGAGAAATGGCGTGATGGTTATTTTTTCGTTTGTTTATTTCAAAAAAAATATTTTCTCTTTACATGTAAAAGGCAGAAAGCTTTTTAAAAGTATTTGAATAAAATTTTGTTAGGCTGATCTCCTAACCTTATAATTCACAATCAGGAAAAAGTTTATGGCATAAAAATACGGTGCCCGACGTACGATTACGTTTTTATAAAAGAAAATGACGCGTAAGATAAAAAAAATGTATAAAAAGTTTGATTTCGTCATCATGGGAATCATTACGTGGACTGCTGAAACGTCACACTTTCATCAATCAATATCTTTATCTTCTTTTGTCTTGTATCTGTCTGCCCCATTTACCCTGACTAGTATCTATGCGCCATTACGTCATTATTAGTCCTCACGGAATAAATGCTTTCAGTTAATACAAATGAAATGGCCAAGCTTTTTTCACATAATTAAATTCTGTAATAGTAAGCGTACTGTACAGCGAAAATTGGCCAAGTCGAATTTTGCAATATTGAAATTATTCTACCAAGTTTAAGTGCTGGACTGTATCTTTTGCTGAAAAATTGAATAAATATAAATTTATGTATTTATTTATTAACGGACATTATCCATGTACACAATTTAAAGGTTTTAAATAAAACAATAAAACAATAGTTAAAAACATTTCCAAAAAAGAAAAGAAGCATTGACAAACATAAGGGACATCAAGACAAGATCTAAACTATTTATTCAATGCTCGTTTAAATCGTTGAAAACTTAACCAAAAAAGTCTAGATCTTGTCTTCAGTTAACAATACGACAAAGACGGGTTTGTTTTTTTTAGTTTTTTTTATTAGGAATAACCCACTAAGCCTGTATTTTGAGGCTTGTCAGCAGGTGAGATAGAGGGGATATGGAAGGAGGTAGTGAAAAATTCACTACAACACCCAGACCAGTTGAGGAAAAAATCAAGAATTCGCGAAAATCAAACCCGCGACGCTAGTTTCACAGTTGGCCGTCTTACCAACTGCGCCACGGCGACTGTCATTGGAGAATTAAGGCCCTAGTTTGTTCTATGCTGATCGATGGACTGTACTTCATTGTTTCTCAACCTACGATTTGGAATATTGAATTTTACCTGCCCCAGTAAAGATGGAACACCGATTATACCATTTAGTATGCCGAACATATATATGGAATCAATATAATAATATTTACCTCATACGAAAAATATTGCCAGGGTTTATGTTTTGTATATTAAAAGAAAAAAAAATGCATCAAGAAATTACTTAAATTAATTGTTAAGAATCAAAGAAAAATCAAAGGGAATATTGAATTATTCAAATTTAGCAAATAAAATTGGCAAACATTTCTAGCTTCATCCACATTCATACATCGGGGGCTTAGGGTCATAAGGGCGAAACTACAAAAAATTCTGTTTTGTGTTAAGTACTAATCTGATATACAAACAAAATATCCTGTTAGTGACAAAAAGATGAAACTCATCCGATAAGTAGTTACCTAGATAAATTTGTGTGAAACTACAAATGAAGCGTTTTGTTTAAAGTCAGAAGAATAAAACGCCTTTTAAATCAATTTGGTAATTTACTAATGTAAGCGCAATTTAGGGTCATATAGACGAAAGCGTAGTTTCATATTTTTGTCTCTAAAACATTTTGTGCTCTATTAACTGTATTTTTTATTTTCTTTATTTGTTACCCTTAAAAGACTGTATTATTTTTTGAAAACTGTTTTATCATTTATCTCAAAACTGTGTTTTTGTAGTTTCGCCCTTATGACCCTTAACCCCCGACATGTCCTTTGATTCTGCCTGCTTTTGACATGACCAAACATAAGATTTAGGTTTGTCTGATCATGCCACGTCTTCCTTGGTCATCCTCATCCCACGTTACCGTTCATTCTCGCCATATATACCTGCTTTACTATTCTTTCATCATCCATTTGTTCTACATGGCCAACCATCTTAGAGACCTTTTCTTAATCTCATCAATTATACATGACTCAGATTTACACTCTCGCCTGATTTCATCATTCGTAACCCCGTCATACATTGATTTTACACACATTCGTCTAAGAGATCGCATTTCAACCGCGTTCACTCAGCTTTGAATATTAGGATAAGTATGTTTATCTGAAATCGACATTTTTCATAAAAAACTATATGGAATATATCACGATCATTTGGTCTTTACACACTCCAGTACTATGGAATTTACCATTTCACTCATACAAATTTACTCACACTCACATTGACACACACTCATTAACATTCTGTCAATAAAGCACACACATTTACACTACAAACACTAACGCCTACAGTACACACAGGAAGCTGGTTTTTTTAATGAATTTTTTAACCCCTTCAGACCTGAATTAATTTCAGTGGATTCAAAAATATTTTGTATCCTGTACTGAACACTGGATCTCAAACTGAAAACTAATCAAAACAATTCATAAAAAAATATTGTTTTACAATAATCAATTAATGTAAGTTCATCATCATCATTCCCTTTCCACACCTAATGGTGCATAGGGCACTGCATTGGTACACCAATCGCCGCGTATCTTGATCATTTTTGTTACATAAAGGTAAGGTGATCAGTCATACGCTTCAGGTACCAGTCCAGGGACTATGAAATGTTCTTGTGTAAAAACACCTTTTAAAATAAATATTTCATATCAACCATGTCGGGAATCGAACTCGAGACCTCTTGCATGGTAGGCAAATGCGCGGACCGTTACAACACGAGGCTGACCAGTGTAACATAAATCAACATAGTTAGTTTAAATTTATTTATTTATATTACGGCACGTGGTGCCTTTTTCTTTACAAAAAATACATATTGTGTAGAAATAAACACTTCAAATAATATACAGTAGACAAATGAGGAAAAAAAAGCATAAAAAAAAAATACATGTACATATTAAAACACAATGGTTTCATTCAATGAACATGCTAACATATTGTGAAAAAAAAAAATCCTTAAAAGGAATATAAAAATTAAAAAGTACGAAAGAGTTTTTTTTAAAAAAAGGGCAGGTAGGTATATCTTCAGTCATAAATACATTTAACTAAAAATATTTTCAAAAAATTACAATATGTAATTGTATTAAGTTTAAGAAATATGTTTTTTTTTAAGTTAAAATTTAGTTTATTATAATAAAATTCTGTCTTAAATATAATTTATAATAGACTATATAAATTCTTTCTGCCAAAAAAAACTGCCAAAAGCCAGCAGTCAAAAAAATACTTTGGAAAAAAAAATTGGAACCTTCTTACGGATACCAGTAATCAAAAAATAAACCCGCCACTTTTTAATTTTGGAGGTACGCGAGGAAATATTGTTTTATTTAGTGTGTATTCTAATACGAGTATACGCCAGGGATGAAAAGATTTTAATAAATGTACATAATTACAACATAGAGTAACAGTTCCTTCAAAAAAAAATTTAAGAATCGTCGATAATTTATAATGTACATGAAGGTAATATGATCAGTCTGAGTGTTCAGGCGCCAGTCCAAGGACCATGAAATTCTAAGGTGTTACCACCCATTAAATAACTTTTTGACGTCGATTTTTCCGGAAATTAAACCCTGGACCTCGGGCATGATAAGCAAACGAGATACTGAAAGACAACTAGGCGTACCAGTGTCCACTCGATTTTCTTTCCAAGGATATTTCATGATGATAAAAGGCTTAATTTAATTTTATAAAAGCATTGACTTTGTGGTAAAAAAAAAAAAATCAATTATGTTTGTAAATAATTTATTATATAGTCACAAAATAAGGTATCTGCTAGAGAATTATTAATATTTATTATCATTAGTAGTACCTCCGCGTCTGGTTGGAAATAACACTCGAGCTCTCCGTATGAAATGTTTTTAACTCAATGGCTACGTTGGACGAAATCGAACGGGGGTTAGTCCCGTAGTCTAGTGGTTAGCGCATTTACATCGCGTTTGCCATGCAAGAGGTCCCGGCTTCGATTTCCAAAAAGATCGACACAAGAAATGTATTTTAAAAGTTCTTTACACGCTACGTTATTTCATGATCTCTGGACTGGCACCTGGGCTGCTATTCCAAACGCTCTCGAGAGCATTTGAAATAGCAGCCCTGAAGTGAAAGTATGTCTTACATTCACGTAATAGACGATCGGTTTACGCTGCTTTGAAGAACAGACCCACGTAGTTGTGACCTACATACCGTCCTACAGCGCGGATAGAGGAATGATGCTGTGAACTTATTTATGTGTTTCCAGCAATATTATTTATTTATTTATTTCCACGTCTTACGCCTTAGACAAAGTATAAAATAATATTCAGAAACAATTATAATAAAACATAACACCTGTACACAGTATAGAAGATATATATACATAAAATAAAATCAGCAGAAAATAAGAAAATAATTAAGAAATATTAAATAAGAAATTATAACATAGGTACGCAGCAAATTAACAATAAATAAAGAGTTTAAATATAAAAATTATTGAAGTAACAGAGGCGATGTAGCATGGCATAAACAGTAAAACAAGCACAACACTTAGTACATTTTTATAATTTAGAAAAGAAGTG
Source organism: Micrasema longulum (assembly GCF_059751315.1). Lineage (NCBI taxonomy): Eukaryota > Metazoa > Arthropoda > Insecta > Trichoptera > Brachycentridae > Micrasema > Micrasema longulum. The sequence continues at coordinate 26,747 of NW_028277776.1, forward strand.
ATTAAAAAGTAATGATTTTAATTTGTATAAAGATAAATGAAATAAATCTAAGTTTCCATGTTTGTTTGCTAACATGTGGAACCGTGGAATAAGTGAGTATTTAGCTTTGTTTGAACTACACAAATAAAAAGCAAAAAAAGTATTTTGTCTCGTCCCATTATTATGTTGAATTGACCAAACCGTATTAGTTTTATTTCCGTTTTTGAAGCAGTTTTATACACAATTTCATAAATAAAGTCCTGCTTAGTTGCATACATACAACTCGTCAGCAAGTGTAACAAGATACTACATATTGTATATTCTTATATGTAGTTACATAGGACTTGCGTAATGTAGAAAAGTTATTATTACGTACTGTTTTATTATTTCAAAAGAGATGCAGCCTTTTGCCTAGGACCATAAACCAGAAATAATTTGGCGTCGATGTAGGAAAGCGAAGAAAATTCTCGATACGCCCTATTTCCCAATTGGAATTCATCCAAGGCCTTTTTATTACATCTTCTAGCGCCAAGTAAATAAACCGTTAATAACAATTTAAATTTGATCGCTTTGTATTTGTTAAAAAGATTTTAACTCCCGCAGCATATGAGCTCTGTTCGCCACCTAAAGTTACGAAAAAATGTGAATGAATGCTGTGTGCACAAACTTTCATTTCATTAATAATTTCATTTTTTCCTTATTATATTACTCGAATTATCAGGGTTAAATCGGATTAATTTAATTATTACTTTAACATTAACAAATTAGGTACAACCATGGTGGAAAACATTTCAGAGAAGTGGCTACTTATCACACTTGTAACATTCACATTTTTATCTATGTTTGAACATCCGTATTTCATCAATTCCTCCATATGTTGGTTTTAGTAAACATCATCATCTTTTCCTTTCCGCACCTAATGGTACTGTATTAGTGCATAGGCACTGTATTAGTAGGGGAGACCGAGGAGAGTTGAAACAATGACGATTTCGAGAAATCTGTGATTGATGGCAAACTGGCAACATCGAGCATTTATTGTTTTTTTTTTTACGTGAAACTTGATGGAGTCTGCAACAGCAGTCTACAGGGAGTGGTTGTGTGTATACGACATCTGGACGGAAAAAAATACCCAAAGCAAGTTTTTGGACAGTATTTTGATAGCCTGTTATTCGATACGTATTACGTCAACGCTGACATGATATTATTTTTTATATGCACTGACTATTCAAGTTTCAAAGCGTGATAAAAATTCTCAACAAGGTCTGATTTTTTGGGCCTAGGAGAGTTAAAACACCTTGTTTCAACTCTCTTCTGTTATTTATTGTATAACTTAAATGTTTTGTGGAGTGAATTTGGACACCGAATTGTTAATTGTTCTTGTTTCAGAGTGCCCAATCAATGTGTACGAAAGACTAAATTGCTGTAATTTATTATTTCTGCACGATAAAGCCTAACCAATATATTTTTATTGATTAACATATTAACGGTTGATTACAGCAGTTAAATTTGTTTCACGCGTATTTTTCCAAATAATTTTCTTTATTTAAAAAAAAACATTCTTTTTATTAGAAAAACGTTATAATCCCCAAATACCAAACTGTTACAACTTACCTTAACCTCTGTTTCAACTTACCTCGGTACTAGGAGAGTTGTAACGCAGAGAGTTTTTTCAGTTTTATCTGATTTTCAACGATTTTCACCTATCGACACCAATTATTTTTTTCTGTTAGTTTACTTAGATTATATATTGTATAAAATTGGTTACTTTAAGATATAAAGTTCATTGAGGTAGGTCTATTTTAGGCTGAGATATACTAAGAAATGTTAAAACTGTTTCAACTCTTCTCGGTCTCCCCTACACCAATCGTAGCGTATCTTGATCATTTTTGTTACATGAAGGTAAAATGATCAGTTTTACGCTCTAAGTACCAGTCCAGGGACAATGAAATATTCTAGTGTGAAAAAACCCTTTTAAATAAATATTTCAAATCAACTTCAACAGTGTCGGGAATGAAACCCGAGACCTCTTGAATGGTTGGCAAATTCGCTGGCTTATTGTAATTTGTTAATCTTAATTACTCCCTCGGAGGTGAAATCCAGTCTTCTGTCCACAAACGTTTCGAAGAACTCAAAATCTTGTACTCTTTACCAATTTGGCCTACATCACGATACACACGTAAAATAATTTAAGACCCGTAGATTTTCACGGTCACTGTTATCAGTGCGTGATACTTTTACTTATACGCTTTGACTCAATTTTAAAATGCGGGAAATTTAGTTTCTAAGGCTTTGTGAAATTATTAATTATCTAGGTACAAATAGACTGCCTCAGTTAGTGATAACCGCAATACTGTTTGCTTTGTCGGATGGAGTAATCCCGGATCGGCTTAGTGCAGCAAGATATCGCCTATCTGTTTCTCGCAACAATTATTCTGTCATAGAAATTCTGGCCGTGTTCGATAACTTGACTTAATTAACGTATCAGTAACTAGTAACATGTCAGAATAACATATTATCAGAATAGTTTCTCTTTATTAGGAGATAACGTTTATCCTAAAATGTAAATATCTGTCACTAACAAATAACAATCGATCATTTTTCTTTGATTTTGATCAAAAAACCGATCAAAATCTTATTCTAATACTTCTGGCTAAATCTGAAATCATCGAACAAAAATTTTCCTATTTTACCGATTTGTAGGGTAATCGATCACAGGATATAAAAATTGTTTGACTAATCTTTTCTTTAGTTTTCTATTTGAAGGGGTATTTAATAAATCAATTGTATATCCATTATAAACCGAATTTTTTAAATAAATTTAATTCATTTTCGAAGTTAAGTTTAGAAAGAGGAACATTTATTAAACGATGTAAAGTGACGACGGTTGAAAGTTTAAACTATATAAAGAATAAATATACTATACATTAAAATAAAAAAAATATGGACAAAACGAGGAGATAGTGGGAAGGAAAATAAGGAAATGGATAAAGAGTGGTGAAGGATGATTGAAGGAAAGTAGAAGTGGAAAATTGCATTTGATTTCATGATTAAGAGGAAGAACAGAGACAAAACGTCTAGTCTCTGTTATTTCCAATCAAGTCTATTAGTTCTCTTCTGTACCTTTTATATGGAGTGTTAAATATATCAAGACTATTTAAATTCTTGTTAAATGCTCCACATTCACGAGGGATCGTAGAATGTTTCCGATGATTAGTTTTATTATTACGAATATGGAAAATATCAGAGAGTCTAGTTGGTCTGAAGGGGACACGGTAAGCAAATAGATGAATTAGTTTTGGAGAGACAAATTCATTATTTACAATTTTGTAAAGCAGGATCTGATCGAAAATATCTCTTCTGTGTGCTAATGAATCAAGGTTATGAAATTTTAAAGAAGCTATATAATTTGGAAAATGCAAATGAAATTTGTATTCTACTTGTTTCAGAATTTTTTTAATACTCTCGATTCTATTGATATTTTATTTATAAACCGGGGACCAGATAGCAGTGCAATATTCAAGATGAGGGCGTACTATGCATGTGTAAAGTGTTATAATTTTACGTAATTGATATTATGAATACCAAAAAATAATTCAATAAAGGAAGTCTAGTCATCTCAGAATTTTCTTAGTGACAAATTTAAATACGCCAGTGAATAGAAAAGTTTCGATACGAAGAATAATTTCTGAATAATTAAAAATTCAATTCCCACATGGCGGTTGTTCGTATTTTTCATTTTCCGCCGCCACTTTCCCAAATAATACTTCATATAATATTTGTTTAGTGTTTGGTGATAAAACTGTTTTACTATCTTTTTTGTCATGTTTACCTATTCCAAAAACGAAATTAATCAAATAATAGTTTTTATATCTGAGTCGGAAAAAGTAGCCAAATAAAATCAAATAATTTTGATCCGCAGATTATTAATAAAACATAATTGTCTCAATGATTTCATGTATTGTTTTTCCTTTTAATATTATACTATTATCTGGTGACGCAATATTCTTAAATAGAGACATACCCCAGTAGTTTATACGATAGGGCCCTGCTTACAATGGAAAGTAACAGCGTTATCTTCGACTGTCTATAAAGAAAAATCGATATTTGTGAACGAAAATGAGATATTTCTTTAAACATTTATAGTATCGTCATCGGTAATCTATAATTGAACATGTTAAAAAAAAAATGAAAGCATATTCTGTTTTTCATACAGAAAACTTAATTTTACTTTGTTGATAAAATTGTAGATACATGCTAACTTCCCAATGTAATCGGGGCCCTGCTTTGCATTGTGTTATTATTCCTTTAATTGATTTGATGTAGTTGCATCTCCAATAACCACTTTTCCAACAATGAAAAATTTATCAGTCTCTTTTGCTCTTAACATTTCTTTTCAAAAATGCTCAAAGACTACTTCGAACTACTCATCGATATATTACTTGAACTTTGAACTTTATCGCAAGTCATGTACAGCGCAATTTAATATGTAGATATTGGATTTCAATACCGAATCCCCTTTTCAGGGCCCCGATTACAACGGGATGTTAACAGAGTTATCTTCGACGGTCTATAAATAAAAATCTATATTTGTTTATGAAAATTAGGATATTTGCATGAACATTAAAAGATCTTCATCGGTAACCTATAGTTGAACATGTAAAAAAATATATGCATATTCTGCTTTTCTTACGGAAAACTTAATTTTACTATGTAGATAAAATTGAAGATAAACGTTAATTTCCCATTGTAATCGGAATCCAGGAGTACCTATGTACTTACAATTCAAAACAAGCATTCATTAACTCTCCGACATTGTATAGAATTTGAAAAGTAATTTTCATCTAAAAAATATTTTCTCTCTTTCTCGCCAACGCAAGATTTCGTCCTCTTTTTGACGTTCTCTACAATTTAAAAGTTTTTTTTTGTACCTAATGTACTATAATATGTTCCATGAAAAACATTAAACGGCGGCCTCCGTGGTGTAGTGGTCAAGAAGCTTGACTCACAGACGGAAGGTTCCGGGTTCGATTCCCGGTGAGAACACAAAAATTAAATGTGATTTTTCTCAAGCCTGGGTGTTCTGTGATGTTATTCACCACTGTAATTGGGCCTCCTAGCCTGTTGTGGTGCAAAAAATAAAAATAAAATTAAAAAAAATTAAAAATAAAAAAAAATAAAAAAAAAATAAAAAAAATTATTTATTTATGTTTCGCATGGGCTATCTTACTTTTATGTTTTACTAGCGAAAACAGACTGTTACACACTAAAAAAATTGGCTTTTTCGGCCTCATCTAATTGGACTTCTGGGCATCGTTGATTAATTTCTCTTACACCTAGAGTTATCGTCCGTTTAAGCCTTACAATATTTTTTTTTGTTTTTCGGAGCAATCGAAACGTAAAAAAAAGAATCTGTCACTCTAAAGCACACAAAATAAACAGATACGACGATCATTTAGTCTATGGTGACGTAGCATCGTTATTCTGTTAATATTAATTTATTTTTTACAAAGATTTCGTTTTTTCACTAAGAGTTTTCACGAGAAGGGTAAAATTTAGCACATGACACTTCAGCCTTCCGGTTAGCTTTATGCAAAGTATGACACCTTTCAATCCCTCCGTTGCGACGTGAAAGAAACACAAAGAAACAGACAAACTAATAAAGTTTGCCGCAGTACCAATACAGTGTTCTATGCCCTATTAGGTGCGAAAAGGGAGTGATTATGACGAGAAAATAATTAAATTTAATGTACATAATTTTTAAATCTCTCTAAGTCATTAAAAATTTGAGCCCAAATAATAAATATCATAAAATATTACGAATTATATTCGAAAAGGAAACATTTTTAGGAGTTTTGAAATATTATTATTTTGGATACTTCCATCAATAAATAACCAATTAAAAGTATATGGTAAATTAGACAATATTTTATTATTGCTTAGGCATAAAAACAAAAATCCTAAAAAAGCATATTATGGTTTACATTATTGAGAAGTTTATAAAAAATCTAGGAGTAATAATTGACAAACATCTATGCTGACGAGCTTATACTTATGAATTAAGCCGCAAAATATTTTTCAGTCTACATTCAATTAGAAGGTTGTAAAAATTCTTACCCGATAATACTAAATGCACTCTTTTACGAGCATTACTACTACCCATTCTAGATTACCCTGATGTTTCCATGACTGATTTAAGCTGAAGAAGAAATGTATAAGGTATATTTTGGGTCTTAGGAAATATGACCACATTTCTGATTGTAGGCAACTGAAATGGCTCAAAATTAGACAGCGGAGAGACTATCACTCCCTCTGACTTCTCTTCAATGTACTTCATGGTCCTAACGCTCTTATATACGAGAACATCCGTGAAATTTTTTGAACGTTTATCAGTTCACGGTATACCTCTTCGTTCTAATTCTCAAAGCACTCTTAATACGCATCCACAATTTCTTTCTTCTCTAACTCATGTAGTGTCCATGCGGCTTGACTGTGGAATCATCTCCCATCCACCATCAAAGTTGTTACTAATGTATCTCTGTTTAAATCACGTCTGAAGAAACATCTTCTTTCTCCTTACTTAATCTCTCCTCATTTTTTGTTTCCTCTTTTCCCTTTTTTCCATTGAATAATGGTATTCATTTAAGATAATTTATTTATATTCCTATTTATATAAAGTTTTTTTTAATTTTTTCTATTGAATATGTTTCGCAACTTGAATTTTAAAAATGAAACATTTATTTTATTGGTTGGTTAAAAGAAATTGGCGTTTGGCAATAAGCCCGCCAATGTACGCCACATTACGTACAAAAAGTCAATTTAAAAATAATTATAAAGGGACGACAGAGACATGGTACAAATCCTAAGCTCACATAAATACATACACAAATTAGATCAACCCTGATTATGGATGCTGTAATATGATCCGAAACTTTGGAAAACAGTCCAAACGTCTTAATAACCCAGAAAAACTAATTGTTCAAAAACGCTCTCTAATAACTATTACTTTACCTACTTAGTTTAACGCAACAAAAAACTTTATTTTTGGGTGTCAAATTTCGAAGTAGAAAATATTTATAAAAACTATAAGTTGCAAAACTTTCGTAAAAAAATTATTTTTTTTTTAATTTCAGATCGATAAATCTCATTAGAGTTGCTAGCAGATGTTGTAATGGAGACTCTAATGATAAAATCGCGATCGTCCATACAACATTTACTCCAGGCGCTGAACTCGAGCACTCTAGGCCCCCCGGGGGGGCAGTCCCCGCCCCCAGCCCCCGCGCGGGGGACCGCAGAGCCCCGGCCAGGGGAGCCCGCGCGTCCGCCGCCTACCATGGGGCACAACCACTCCATTCCAACCCCGAGCCCCACTGACAAGCCATCGGAGGGCTCTTTCACTACACCGGAACCTACCAACTTTACGTACAACAGAACAGACGACTACTTCCCTAATTACTGGTCCAACACGGACGATCCCCTGTGGAATGGATCCTACTCCAACTCTACTAATGCAACAGGATACAACGCGAGCGATTACGAACTTGCCGGTATCAGCAACAGCACTAGTGTGCAGTACGGGTTCTGGTTCTGCGCGAAGTGGGTGGACGCTCAACAGGACCTGTTCCAGGCAGCCAACTTGTGCCTGGCTGCCGCCTTCCTGGTGCCCAAGGGGTTCAAGCAGAGCATCCTCCTCATGCGTGCACTGGCGGCTGCTGGCTTCCTACTCTTGGCAATATGGGCTGGCACGGAACTATGCTCGCCGGATGTCTTGGCGTGGAACATCACCCTTGTGATCATCAATTCAATTCACACAGTTCTTCTCGTTATAAGGTGATTACAATACAATACGTAAAAGTGATGTCATTAATTCCTTTCTCGTCTTGTCAGTAATATTTTAAATAGCAACTGGCGCCATGGCGCAATTAGTCAGATATGCAACTGTGAAACTGACAACGCAGGTTCGATTCCCACCAGTTGTCAGGAAAAATCTAAATAGTGTTTAATTGATCCGGGGATTGTGGTGCTGTTTTCATATTCTTCACCTGCTGGCAAACCTCTAATATGGAGGTTTAAAAATAAGCTTGGAGGTAATATGATTATTTATATAATTACTTTAAAATTACATTACAGGGCCCTCCAACCCCAAATTAAATAAATGCAGAATCCCTCATCTCAGCTTATTGAAAAATCATAAGCATGTAGATTTACATATTTTACATTTGTATTCAGCTAAAAAAATATTTTCAACTCCATATTTTTGAGGTAATTTTGGAAAAAGCTCTCAATATTTCTTCACTGTTTCTCTCAATATTATATTATTACATAATCAAATTCCACCATTTATTAGTCAAAACTGTTTTCATGTGTATATAAATATCTCTTTACTTTTATTTTATTTATGTAATGGTCCTGATTGTAACAACCAATTTATTTTGTTTTACGTACGTCCTTTGATGTTAATTTTTACATATCTGCAAATAAATGGATCGCCGCGACCGCGCTGTATGCTTACAATAACAACATACGAGTACATAATACGAGGGTTGCCTTTTATATTTCGAGATTAAAGTTTTAAAAAAACGTAAATTTGGGATCGAAAATGGCTTTATTGTTTTTTGAAATATTCTCCACGATGATTAACACACTTTTGCATCCGTTTAAACCAATTTTCCAAGCACTTTTGCCACTCAGACTGAGGTACCTCTGAAACATGCATTTTGAACGCATCAACCGCTTCTTCATGTGCCGAAAAACGTTGACCTCCCAATTTATTTTTGATGTTCGGGTTTAAAAAGAAGTCATTGGAAGCCAAATCAAGACTATATGGTGGATAAGTCATTAATTCGATGTTTTGACCTATTAAATATTTAATTATTTGTGCCGATGTCGTTGTTGAACAAACTGCGGCCACAATTGAATTTCGTGGGTACACCATCGATAAATACTGGTCTTTGATAGTGTTTTATTGTCAAATGTCAAATTAAGTTCATCAATGCACTTTTGTTGAGTTAATCCACGTCGAAAGACGTAAAAAATAATCGCACGAAAATGTTTACGTTTTAATTCCATTTTTGCAGTGATATGAAATTTTGACAAACTGAACAGTTGAAAATAGTGACCGTATGATTTATTTTTTTGGTAAATATAATTTCTAAAATGTCAAAGTCTACGGTAGAGGTGTCAGTTCCCAGATAGCAGCACCAGTGTTGGTCAAATCTTGAAAAATAAAAGGCATCTCTCGTATTAACCAGAGGCATAAGGTATTCATAAATATTATTGAATACCAATTTCAGATTCCTCCCCCCGGCTCTCTCTTTGGAGTTGACAGAGCTCTACCTCCGGCTGTTCAAGCCACTGAAGGTGAGCAAGAAACACTTTAAGGAGCTGGCGAGAGAGGCGCGTGTCCTGCGCCTTTACCCCGGGGAACCTTACGCTGTGGAAGGGGTTACTACCGCTGATGAGCGCCTCTCCATTCTACTCAAGGGAAAGTATGTATTGCTTTTTTTAAATTTACCATGTAAGAAAATTTATGAATATCAGTGGTACTATTCTAATTTCTCCTCCATATTTAAAATAACCGTAACGTAGGACGAGAATGACCAACAAAGAACCAGATAAACCAAAATCATAAGTCTGGTCATGACAAAAGCAGATACAACCGAAGGGCATGTATAACGAGATGCATGAATGTGGTAGAAACTAGGAATGTATGTCAGGATAGATATGTTTTCAGTCCATCCTCTCCTCCTACCCCATTTATCCATATGGAGAAATGTTGTGATGGTGGTAGGTCAGTTTTTTTAACAATAACAAATTGCTAGTAACGCTTACTTGTAAATACATACAAAACAAAATAAAATTGCGCCAGTAATTCTTCATAACTGTCAACAGCATGCGAGTTACAAACATCACAAGGAATTTAAAAAATGAAGCAAAAAATAAAATATTGAGAAAGAAACATAAAACTCAGTGGCCAGATCATAAAAACGGGAGGTTTGCTTGTAAAAGGTCATGCTATTTTGGATAGTCTGCTGTTTGTTACTAAGCCCTAAAATTCCCAATTTGCTTATTTGGCTAGCCTGTGCGCGGGTCAGTACCTAGACCACTGTCATCTCACTTTTTAATGATTTTGCTATGGGGATTGTTTTAGGGATTGTCAAAATCAATAAATCAGTCTTGGGAAGCGGGGTTTAAAATGACAAACCAGTAAAATGCCATTAAAATTGTTATAATTCATGTGATATCAGTTTGAAAAGAAAACACGAAGCGATCCGCCAAATACCGTAAACCTTAGCTTGGGGCTTGTCCTCTTTTCTATTTTATATCGAAACGAAGAAAGGGTTTCATAATATTACTTTACCCTTAAAAAACTGTGGTAAATAATTCCTTTGCACGCGGTGATGTTAACATCGTTGTACCACAAACAAAAGACGTAATATTCAAAAGTTCTGACCTTTCAAAAAAAACATCGAGAAATACTGTTTAATCATTCTTTTTCCATAATTTATAAAAACAAACATTCAATTTATCCCAGTTATAGAAAAATAAATTAAAAATTAAACTCGTTATTCGATCAACTTAATTGGTAATATAGAGATACATATATAGTCGAGGATACAATGTTGTAGAATTGTGTAATCAACTAGCGTATGTTTACTTTAAGAAATTAAAATTGTTGTGCTATAAATGAAAGATCCAATAAATGGAATAATAATACTAACATTATTATTGATTTTGAAATTTTCAATGGATGTAGATATATTATTTTTTTATTTTATTTATTTATTAATATACACGGCACGTAGTGCCATTTACTTTACAAAAAATATATATTGTGTAGAAATAAAAACTTAATATACAGTAGATAAACGAGAAAAAAAAACATAAAAAGTTTATAACTACATATTATGGTTTTACACAATGGTTTCATTCCATAAACACGCTAACAACGTGTGTTAAAAATAAATCATTAAAAGGGATATAAAAATTAAAAAGTACGAAAAATGTTTTTTTGGTTTAAAGATTTTTAAAAAAAGGACAGGTATTGCTAGTAGATAGTGAATAAAATTTAATTGAGGGCTTTTAAAATAATATCGCCAAGAACCAAAACCCCAAATAAATAATGTTATGTATTTTATTACGCTTATTGGTTGATAATTCGTTTTATATTATTTCATAAGAAGATAAAATAATATGTTTTTATTTTATTTTATCTTATTATTCTAGATCACGGTTATCTGATTTCATGTTAATTAATATTTTCTCAACAACCCTCTGCTTTATATTAATTCTTTTTTAAATATAATTTATAATAAATATGTATAATTTCGGTGGCTGAAGGTTGGTGGAACTCCTACCCCAGTCTCGGGTAAAGAATGACAGAAGACATGAGGTTGCTGTTTAATGCGTTTTTATTACATGGCGAATAAATTGTGAATTTTGTTGCGCGAGTGTTACGTCGATGAGGAGTTGAACTGGCTGCACTTAAACTACATGCTGGAATCGAGTGACTGCGTTGAACTGACTGTTCGGGCTGATTGGGGCTAACTGACTGGGCGTTAGCACACCCCGTGGTGTCTTCATAGACCGTATTCCTTTGTTGTTTATTTCTCCTTAGTAGAAATAATATTAATGTACTGCTAGACGTTGATCTCGTGGTTCGCAGAATGTTATATATTGAATTCAATAGAAAACGCTGAGTTTCTTCTTGGAGTCGTGATCAGTGATGTAGTCCTAAATAAAAAAAGTACCAGAGCGCACCGCTACCACTATTGTGAAGTGGGAGGGAAGTGAGAGAGGGGAGGGGGTACACATGTTTAGACTTTTGCCAGTTATCGGCAATAAACACGTTTGTCGTTATTTTGAATTGTTTGAAGAGACTTAAGTTCGCGCCGCTCCGCTCAGATAAAAAGTGCCGGAGCGCCGCTCCGGTGCGCTCCGGCCCGACTACACCACTGGTCTTGACACTATATTATTTCAGGTGAAATTGTTTATCACGTATTGTGTAAGTCGTCGATCATGTACGATGAACCCTACAAATATGAGCATGATCTGTAGTATAATTATAGTCTTAGAATTATGAAGTAGGCCAAATAATAGTTTATAAAGTGTAAAACAGTCAAGTCTAGAAAAGCGGGAGATACGTCCATCACAAAGAACGACAAGAAATAATAAAAATTAGTAGGGAAGCCACAACCGAACAACCCAGATGGAACAAGAAGTGGGTCCAGGAGGTTAATCCGAAGATGATTGGAGTAAACTATTTGGGAGAAAGGCTCAGAGTCCGGCAGGGAGAGTGTGAATGAAATTCCAATAAAATACAGAAGAGGAATTATTCGGGACATACGCGATGTAAACACTCAAGTCGCCGAGTCCAAGTTGAAGGTTAAGGGCGACACACGGAAAATTCACGATAAACGATCAATTTCACTAAGTCCCCCAAGCCCGGAGCGAAACACGCTGCTGTCAGCCGTACGCCAACGTTACCAAGCACAATTTTGAGCCCAGAGTAAATACTTACCCGATTAAACCATAATTGCTTCGGGGAATCATCCCGCGTTCGTAAACGCCTATTTAAGAAAAGCCAAGAGAAGATCTTCCTGAAATGACCACGTTGAGTTCTTCAGCCGCTGACCTTTGTGCCTAAGGTCTCCATTTCAGTTGATGCATCTAGATCCAGTCACCAGAGCCTGCCCGAAGACGCATCCAGCTTCTACATGACGCTCTCAGAACCTTCTTTCCGTTACACACTCTTCGTCAGGTTATATTTAAGTTTATTTAGAAGTTTGTTACTAAGGTTAGATTAATGGTAATGGTTGTATTATTAAATGTTGTATTTCTCTAATACATACCATTTATTTTACGAAGCCGAAGTCAGATTTCATATTTTCTATGCCAATATTTTGTAGAGGGTCGATGTCAATTAAAAAACTTAAATATTTAACTATTTTATACACAAATATATGTGTTGTAATGTGTTTTATTCATATTACAACCATTACTTTCTGTGTCCAGTTAAAGTAAGAAGAAGAAATTAAGTGAAGGTAAGTCCACCTTGTAGTGTACATAGTTGTGGATGTATTCAGTGCCCTATGCATCGTCGGATAGAGATAAAGGGACGATATTTTATGATGAATGGTTGAAAATATTGAAATAAATTTCTAGGCTGAAGGTGAGTTGCGAGCAGACCCAACTGCACATGATCCACCCCCAGCAGTTCGTGGACTCCCCGGAGTGGGAGGCTAACCACGAGCAGTCGGACGACGTGTTCCAGGTCACTATCGTGGCTGAGGAGCCATGCACTTATCTGTGCTGGCCACGCATGCGCCTCGAGAGGGTGCTCCGCCAGAGGCCGATGCTGAAAATCGTACTTGATAGTCTTATAGGTGAGGTTCGACTCAACCAAATTAAATATGTTTACCTTTAAATATGTTTACCTTATCATTAATGACCGTCACTGTTTATGGTAAAACCAACTTAGCGTTCAATGTTTTGACTTTCTTTGTATGGACATGCGATCCCCAAAAATGACAAATCATAGAAATTTTCAAAGCTTTTATTGTACCGCTCAGTGCGGTTCTGTCAATATGCGATATATGAAATATACGTGATCTTCGTTGATCCTTGTTTAAGTTCTCCTTTACGACAGTGAACAAATAGTGTGTCAGTTTCAAATTAGGATCGCTGACATACTTCCCAGATCCCGCTTCTAAAGGAAAAAGAACGAAGCAATCCAAACAAAATTAACAGTCACACTAAACTCCCATCTTTATATATATAATTCTTCTGCACGTGTGATGTCACCATACTCCTTCTAAACGGCTTAACCAATTTACGTGTGGTTTTCAAAGAAATATAGATCTTTGCGCTGTTCGTGTTTGTAAATATTAAAAATCGAAAGATGTTGTTTTTGGTGTATAACAAAAGTTTGTTTTTGAATGTTTACAAACAGTGTAACAGACGCGGCGGATCACTGGCTTTCGTAGCAATCGCACCAGTCACAAGAACTGTAGGGGCTGATGTCAACGCAGGGTGGCCGGGCGTAGGCAGGCCTCGGTCGACGAACGATAAGCTCCGGGGGAGGTATCGCTGCCTAAAGATCCCGTGTGGGGTCGCTAGTATAATATATATTTATGAAACATTCGCCGAATTTGCCTAGTACGGCACGCAAACAAACAACGAAAAAAAAAAACAAAACGCATTTCAAAGCATCATTTAATTATCAAGACCCTATTAAACTCACCCTAAATTCCCTTTGGTCTTAACATTAATCCGGGGATTGTTAGCGACATTCCATCTCCCGTTCCAGGTAAGGACATTACACACAAGCTGTACTCGCTGAATGAGCAGCAGCTGCAGGCGGCCAGCGAGGTGGCGCAGGCAGCTACTGCTGCCCAGGTGCGGCCGCTGCCGCGCTCCCTGTCGGCAGACACAGTCCACGTGGGCGCGCGCGGCCGCGTGCGCTCGCTGGGCTGGACCGCGAGAGAGCGCCGCACGGGGACCACGGAAAGTGAGTGCCAAAACAATAATAAACATTTAAATATAACCATATAAAGCAACGATTTAAACAATACAAAAAATAAAATGATAAGTAACTAAAATAATCTCAATAACAAATAATAAAATTAATACTGGCGAAACAAGGAGGCAGTGGGAAGGTAAAATATGATATGTAACAAAAAGTAGTAGAGGACAAACGATGGAAAGTGGGAACGTAAAATTGCATTTTACTAACGAAAATAGTGGAATTAATGATGACGAATAATAAAGAATACAAGAAAACAAAACCTCTTTTCTCTGTTATTCTGAATCAAGTGTGTTAGTTGTTTCTGTACCTACTATATCGTGTTAAATAAATATACACTATTGAAATTATTGTTAAGTATTTTGCAAATGGGAGGGGTGGTAGAATATTTCCGGAGATCAGTTTTAAAGTTAAGAATATAGAAAATATCAAATGGTCTAGTTCATCTGGAGGGAACACAGTAAACACTTAGACTGATTAATTTTACTCGGGAAAGTTTATAAGTAGTCGTTGCTATACTGTACTTTTTATGTGCATTTTTTATAACTAAAATACTAAATCTTATAAGTGTTTTCAAAAAAAATTCTTCAGGGGGGTTCTTGGCAGGTCCAACTTTTTTTTATTTACAAATTCATCCACGGTTGGACTATAGGAATCAAAAAATTTCTTTATTCTTCCGACTCTCACCTAAAACCTACGGATTCTGCATTCTGAAACATTTCTTTTGCACTACTACGGTACCTGAAAAAGTAAAAAATTTAGTGGTTTTTTTAGTAGTTTTCTTTCTTTAATTATTAATTATATATATTTACGCGTATGTAGGTCTGTATGTGTATTTGTGTGTGCATATATGTATCTGTGTGTATATAAATGTATATAATATTAAATATTGTTGGTATATATGAATGTGTGAGGGTGTGTGTGTGTGTGTGTGTGTGTGTGTGTGTGTGTGTATATTTGTTTTCATTTTATTTTTGCACTGTTTTATATTTACTTAGTCTTTCTTCTTCCTTTTTCCCTTTCTTCCCTTTTTTTCCATTCCACTTCCTTTTACTCCTAGCAAACTCAACGTTTTGGTTTTCATATTTTTGTTCCTATGTTCCCAGAAAATTGGTCTTGTTATTATGTTTGTATTGTTTATTAATATGACGGTGTTGGTTTCACAAAAATTAAATAAATAAAATAAAAATAAAACATAATAAAATCTGGTAAACCTGAAGAACTGTCTATAGAAACACATTCTTACATGTCATTATTTACGAAATTCGTGATCTTGCCTATTTTATATGTATAAAATGGTGCTCACTGGTATAGTTTCGCTACATTTGAAAAAATAATATATAACTTGAAGTAAAAAGTAAAAAATTTAAAAATCAACTACACGCTGTGGCGGGTCGACAACGACGGCACGAGCCGAACATTGCCGAACGCCGACGTAGAGCGTACGAACGGGCCAAACCGGCAGGGGAGAATACTACCGGATTCCGACCTCACCGCACGCGTCTTCGAGGCACAAAATTACCGCCAATTTAGATTTACCAACTTCATTTTATTTTGCCTAATATAGTTATTAGAATCCTTCTTTCAATGTGTTAGCTTCAGTAGTTTAGTTTCGTGAATAAATCTTTGTGTAAAACGTAAGTACCCTGTTTTACTTGCTCTCATTCTGTGCACCCACATAACTTTGTACATCACAAAATTAGGCCACCAACTAGGTGCCTACATAAAGGTGGTACTTACACCACCAAAGTGGTATACCCCGACGTTTGAACACGAAAACACAACATTAAACAATCAATCACGGTGACCCCATTCAAATTCCATAAAAATTGCGCAAAATTTCAGACAGAAATATCTTCGCTTGACAAAATTGTACAACAATTACTTTTTTTCGGTCGGTACATGAAAAATTTAAAATTTCATTTTTAATTTGATTGCACTTTTAATTTATTTGTAATTAATCAAGGTTAATCTATTTCAAGGTTAACTTATTGTAAGGTTAATTAATTTAGTATAATAGAATTATATTATAATAATTATAATATATAATAGAATTAGATTTTTCAAAGACCGAGCGAATCGAGTGAATTTTTCTGTCGGTAACAATCTTCAATGTAAATGTAACTAATGTAAATGTAATTAATGTAACTAGTGAATTGATTAAACTGTGATTAATTTCTTAACAATATTACTCGGCCGGGATTAATTCAAACAGGTGATTCATAATTTAACTAAAATTATTATAAACAAACATAATATAATACGTTCGAGCGACTCGCTCACCAAAAATCGCACGCCGAGTAATACATTCCTACAACACATATAAATTTTATTTTTTTTATTTTTCTTGAGTCGAACACACAAACAATTCACACGAACATTTACATAGGGTGCCAGATTGAGTAGAGGTACTTACAGGGTACCGGAAAATAATTGTTATTTATAGTTCTTAAATTTTGTTTTTTTTTTTTTTTTTTCAAAAATCCGGTACATAATTATTTTTGACAAATATTATATGGCGAGACAAGCGTGACGTAGGCATCCGAAAGTTTTCTCCTTGTGAACGCACTGCGGGAGTAAGTTTTTTTTTTTACCAGCGAAATCTATCGGAAATATTTTTCAGCTGGCGCAGTCGTTCACAATACTTGCAATTTGTAAAATTTTATTTTTGTAAACAACTTGAAACTATCAAACAAACAGATATTCGGGCGGCTAAGCCGACGAATGTTTAACTTAGTACGTGGACATTAGTATCCATACTTTTTTTCTATATACATTATATTGTGTGACTGTACTATATATGTTTATATTTTTAACCTAGGCTATGCATGTTATTATGTGTTACAGATTTGAAGTTTTACCATAAACATTTTTAAACTTGATATATTGTACAACGGACAATCAAAAGGAATATTAATATTGAGGGGACCACTCAGGCTTGGAGAATACAAATACCTAATAGTTGGAAAATGTGTTCCGCCGTATGGTAAAATAATTATTTAAATTTTCTGTTTTTAATTTTCTTTTCTATAACTTGCACAGTACATACATAACAAATAGTGACTCTGACATTTAAAAAATAAATATTTTTGTTTGAAATTTAAATTTAAATTTAAATTTAAATCTAATAATTTAAACTTAACTTTTTAATACAACTACACTCATTATTGAATACTTTTATTTCAATATTTTAACTTATACTGTAATCATTATTACATACATTTTTCTGAATTTTTTTTTTTTTTTTAAAAACGAATATTTTTAAACTGTAAACAATGGCTAACAAGGACAACACTGACTTGACAAATATCAACACAGCAAACAACATGTTCCACACGGATAGGATTAGCGTTAAACTACCACAGCTATGGGTGAACAACATCGAACTTTGGTTTAAACAGATAGAAGCACAATTCGAGTTGGCAAACATAGTTTCAGAAGACGCACGTTATAGTCACTTAGTGTCAAAACTTGAACAAACGCACATAGAACAAGTTTCAGATATTTTACTCATGGAACCGAACCGAGCAAAATATACGAGGCTGAAGGAAGCTATAATCCAACGCATGGGCTGTCCACAGGACAGAAGGAGAGAAAAACTGTTTTCTTCCTTACAGCTTGGGGATCGAAACCCATCCAGCCTACTTAGAGAGATGCGGACGCTAGCAATAGGTTTACAAATAGACGAAACGACGTTGCAATACTTGTGGATACAACAACTGCCCAAGACGATCCAAGCGCATTTAGCCATAAGCGAAGATGACTGGGATAGGCAAGCGACGATAGCAGATCGCCTAATACAGGTGTACACACAGGATAATGTAGCGGTAGTAGGTACCAACAATAAAAATAACATTTGTAGTTTAGAACAGTCCGTACAAGCTCTAACCCATAAGGTAGAGAGTTTATTTCACACAATCAACAAACAGCATAGTCACAACAACAATAACAATAGATTCAAACACACAACAAGTAACAGCAGTAACAATTTCAATAACAACAAATACAACAACAATTTCAACAAAACAAGCTATAGGGCCAACGGAAATAACAAGAAAACTATTCTTTGTTACTTCCACACAAAATTTGGCGATCAAGCTAAGAAATGCGTCACACCATGTGAATTTAAACCGCATCTAGCTTCAAAAAACTAGATGGTCGAATCATAGCGGAGGCGGCTGATTCAACCAACACAACACGTCTCTTTGTTAAAGATCGTGATACCGGTGTGTCATACCTCGTTGACTCCGGATCGGAAATATCATTAATTCCTAGATCTTTACACAAACGCCATGGAGAAAAGTCTAAGCTAATTCTCTATGCAGCGAACGGGACTACGATCCAGAATTTCGGAGTTACCACGGTAACACTGAATCTGGGATGTAAACAAATGTTTACATGGAAGTTTATAATAGCGGATACGACACGCCCTATTATAGGAGCAGATTTTCTCCACAACTTCCACCTGTTAGTAGATGTTAGGAACAAACGGTTAGTAGACAATACAAACGGCAAGATAGTCAGAGCATTTGACATCTCCACAAACAACAACATAACATGTTCCATATCATTAACAGACAAAACCAACATTTACCACTCACTCATATTGAAGTATCCACAACTAGTAGATATCAATAAACCATACGCAGGGCTGGATAAACACAACACAATCCACCATATAGATACCCGTGGCAAACCCGTTATGTGTAAGACTCGTCGGCTGTCCCCAGAACTACTGAGGCAGGCGAAGCAAGAGTTCGATCACATGGTGGCTCAAGGTATTTGTAGACCCTCCAAGAGTGAGTGGGCCTCTCCATTGCATATGGTGAAGAAGAGCGATGGTACTTATCGCCCTTGTGGCGATTACCGTAGCTTAAACGCACAGACGGTACCTGATCGTTATTCCTTGCCACATATCCACGATATATGCAATGACTTATTTAACTGTAAAATTTTTTCCAAAATTGACTTACAACGAGCATATCACCAAATTCCAATTAATGAAACTGACATTAAAAAGACAGCTATAACCACACCATTCGGGTTATTTGAATTTGTAAGAATGCCATTCGGACTATCATGCGCTGCACAAACATTCCAACGTCACATCAACGAAGTCACAAGAGGTCTAGAAGGAGTACACGCATATATCGACGATATATTGATCGCTTCACCAGACGAAGAAACACATGTGGAACACTTAAAAGCTTTGTTCCAGCGACTTCAAGATCATGGAATGGTGGTAAACCCATCTAAATGCGAGTTTGCCAAGAAAACACTGTTATTTCTTGGTTATGAAATTTCGGCTGAAGGCATCGGACCCTCGCCAACAAAAGTGGAAGCCATCACGAACCTCAACAAGCCAGAAACCATTAAGCAGTTGAGAAGATTCTTGGCCATGGGAAACTTCTACCGAAGATTCATACCACGAGCAGCACACAAATTGATACGACTACACGATTACCTCAAGGGAGCAAAAAAGAATGACAACAGAAAAGTAGAGTGGAACGAAGTCACTACACACGATTTCGAAGAGGTCAAGAACTCGCTGATCAACGCCACTAAGCTTAGCTACCCAGAGGAAAGCAGCAAGATGTCAGTGTGGACAGACGCCTCAGATTACGCAATCGGAGGCGTGCTACAACAAACCACAGACGGCATCAACTACAAACCGATAAGTTTCTTCTCAAAAAAGTTGAACAAGGCTCAGTGTTCATATAGTACGTACGACAGGGAACTACTAGCCATTTTTGAGACTGTAAGGTACTTTCAACATTATCTGGAGGGCAGAGAATTCTGTATATACACGGACCATAAACCACTACAATTCGTGTTTAGAAGGAAAAGTCACGACAAAGAAAGCCCCAGACAACTCAGATATCTAGACTACATCTCACAGTTCAGCACGGACATCAAATACATAAAAGGAGAAGACAACGTCGTCGCCGATACCTTATCAAGAATCGACATGATCGAACAAGAGGCAAACATATCGTTCGAAAAGATCCATAAAGAACAAAGGCAGGACAACGAACTACTCGCACTCTTGGACGACAAGAACACTGCTCTGAACCTGATCAAAACCAACATGCAGGGACAAGAAATCGTCTTCGATCTCAACAAAGGCAACATGCGACCGTACATCCCAAAAACGCTACAGAGATCTTTCTTCAACCAAGTGCATAACCTCAACCATGCAGGAGCCGACGCCACGACCAAGACCATCAGTCAAAGAGGCGTCTGGAAAAATATGAAAGCAGACTGCGCAGCTTGGACGAAGGCCTGCATACCCTGTCAGAAGAGCAAAGTCAACAAACACACGAGGACACCGATCATCAAGATCGACATGCCGAGACAGAAATTCTGCGTGGTCCATGTCGACCTCATCGGACCTTTTCCACCATCAGAGGGACTGAGGTACTGCCTCACATGTATCGACCGATACACTCGATGGGCGGAAGTAATCCCTATCGCAGATATCCAGACCCACACAATCATCAGAGCCATCTGGGACAACTGGATTGCGAGATACGGCGTACCGGAGAAAATTATAACTGATCAGGGTAGGCAATTCATGTCTACGGACTTTAACTTGTTTTGTTCCAGATCAGGCATAGCACACTCCAACACGACGCCTTACCATCCACAAAGTAATGGCATGATCGAGCGATTTCATAGAACGCTGAAGACGGCCATTAAAGCTCACCACCCTGTTCCGTGGACAAAATCGATCAGCACCATACTACTCGGACTGAGGGCCACACTGCGCACGAATGCAGAGCACTCAGTAGCAGAGATGCTGTATGGGTGCAAACTAAAGTTACCAGCAGACATCCTGGAGCAGACGAACGACTACATTGACCCGGACTCCTACACTAGGCAACTGGTAAATTTCATGCAAAACGTCAAACCAAGGCCAGTCGAGCACCACAATAAAGGTAACGTTTTCATCCACCCGGAACTAAAGAGAGCCACACACTTGTTTCTGAGGGACGACAGAGTGTACAAACCCCTGATGCCGAACTACAAGGGGCCCTACAAGGTCATCACCAGGGCGGAAAAGACGGTAACACTGGACGTGGATGGCGAACATAAAAAGGTTTCGCTGGACAGGTGCAAGCCGGCGTTCCAGACAGCGGAAGAACGAGCCAGTCCAGCAGAAACGGAAACACCAACAGAACAACCGGCATACACAACGCGTAGCGGCAGGAGGGTGATACAGCGTCAGTTTTGAAAAACAGATTTCAAAACTTGGAAGGGGGCTGTGTGGCGGGTCGACAACGACGGCACGAGCCGAACATTGCCGAACGCCGACGTAGAGCGTACGAACGGGCCAAACCGGCAGGGGAGAATACTACCGGATTCCGACCTCACCGCACGCGTCTTCGAGGCACAAAATTACCGCCAATTTAGATTTACCAACTTCATTTTATTTTGCCTAATATAGTTATTAGAATCCTTCTTTCAATGTGTTAGCTTCAGTAGTTTAGTTTCGTGAATAAATCTTTGTGTAAAACGTAAGTACCCTGTTTTACTTGCTCTCATTCTGTGCACCCACATAACTTTGTACATCACAAAATTAGGCCACCAACTAGGTGCCTACATAAAGGTGGTACTTACACCACCAAAACGCCTTGCTATTTTGGATTACTAGCTCCATTATATTTATTGCCAAGCAAGCCAAATCAATCATTTATTTGATCAAGAAGGCATTCCAATATAACTGCAGAGATATTCCTTAAAATATACAACCCCTACATAAGACCTCTATCGAAGTATGGTTACCGAGTGTAGAGTTTCTACTTCACTAAAGACATCGAGCTACTGGAAAGCTCAAAGATGTGCTACAGAAATCCTCAAATTACTCAAAAGGATTCTCTATCACGGTGACATTGATTAAACACACAACACTTTACTTTACACTTTCCCTTTTCAAAATAAATGGCACTGAAATTCCTTTCATGATTTCTGTCAAAAACTTAGGTGTTATCATAACTAAGCATTTAGAGTGGCACGAATTGCTTACCAATTAAGCAAACATAGGTCCAGAGCTTACTTCTCCCACTTCTTGATTATGAAGATGTCTGTTACCCAGATGCTAATTCTGAACTGCTTGATAAGTTGGAACGATTGCAGAATGTTTGTATACGTTATATCTTTAATCTTCAAAAATTTGACCCCATAACCGAATACCGTACCCAACTACACTGGCTCAGTATCAGGCATAGAAGAAACATTCACATTCTATCAATTCTTCAAAATATTTTGAATAATCCTACTTCGCCTGTTTATCTGAGAGAGCTTTTCCAACCTCTATCACAACGTGGACTATCTCTTCACTCTAGTAACGAGAGAACCTTTTGAATTCCTCTTCACTACTCTAATTTTTTTGCCTACTCTTTCACAGTAGTAGCTACTCAATTATGGAATAATCTACCCACTAATTTGAGAGATTCTTTATTTACATTTAAATCAAGTTTGAAATGTCACTATATAAATGTTTAAGGTGTTTCTTTCTCTTTCTTCTTTCCATCCTATCACTTCTGTTCATAGTATAGAGTAAATTTTTGAGTTAGTTTTTGTTTTAAATTGTTGTATTAAATTATAAGACTCTTAAAATATGTCCATGTACTTGTAATTTTCTGAAACTGAACGGTGTGGGTAGGTAGGAAGAAATTGCCTTAAGTCAATATGCCCGCCCTTACATGTATATAAATTGTATATGTAAATAAATAATTAATAAATAAATATAAATATTTAAATTAAAAGCACTACGTTTAACATCATTGAAATGAAAGAACGGCAGAAGAGAAGGGACCTGATAGAAACTTACAAGATACTAAATGATCGCCATTACTGCCTCCTGCGCGAGATGTATCAATTAAATCCCAACACTAACTTTCGGGGTCATAACTGAAAAGCCTATCGCCCCAGTTCCATCCCGATCCCAAGAAAAACTTCCTATCCAGCAAGGTGGTTTCAGACTGGAATGAATTGCCAAGCTTAGTTGTTCATTCCATTTCGTTCAACCAGGTCAAGAACCGTTGGGATACTTTTTTGAAGGACGAAGAACGCAGACAAAAAGCAGTACACGAGGTCTAGGCGCACCAGCAAAGACCGCCTGCCTATAATAAACAATAACAAAATACATATCTATGGAGTTTGAAAAATATAACAAAAACTAGTTACGTTTTATATAGTTTTCTAATGTTGGCAATAGCCGAATGAGAACTTCCAAATATCTATTGTGATTTGCAGAATGCTCTCCATTGTCGTCCCAGCAACATCAGCAATGGAGACCCGTGGCGAGTCAGTTCCCGCGCAGCTCGCCTTTCCCCGCGCGGAGGGCGGCGCCGCCCCCGGCGCCCTTCAGCCCGCAGGCCTCCTCGTCCAGCCTGCCCTTCCCCTCGCCGGGCGCGCCGCTGCTGACCCCACCGCGGCGCGCGCCCCGCCGAACCGCCTCCTCCCGCCGGACCCGCGAGGTGAAGTTCGCGGAGCCACACGACGCGGCCTTGTGACGCTCGCCCTCGCGCGCCCCGCCCGACCTGCCCCGCGCCTCCTGATGGGCGGCGCCCGAGGATCGAGCGCGACTGCTCGACTCCTGACTCCCGATTCCCGACTCCGGACCGCGATAACTACCCGTCAAATGGCAGACATTAATGTAGACTAAACCCTTTTATATCCTTCGTCAAATTGTACCTAACTAAACGTACTGTCTTATGCGAACATGATAAATCGTCAGATTGAAAGAGGATTACAAAAATTAATTCTAGTTTGTGTTGTGTGTTCATTGGACGCCGATGTCGTTTGTGTATCTAAATGTTTTTTGCGAATATATTTTTACAAGTTAGCGTATTTTTACGAAAAATATAAGACTTCCAACCACTACACCACTAAACTACGAACATTGATAGAAAAATGTCCGAGTTTCAAATTCGTGATACAAGTAGGTTATCTATAAAATTCGATGATTTTTCATTTACTATCCAAAATTCAGTATTGTGTTTCATCTTTCACCTTTTTACCCGGAACAAAATATATCCTACTTGTACCTACATAATATTATAGATGGTGTAATTTAATTCTTTAGACCTTTTTGTTATACATGTATATATTCTACCTATCGACGCTAAATGTGTTTATCCAGACCAAGGCCTCAACTACAATGGGAAGTTAACATTTATCTTCAAAGTAAAATTTCGTTTTCTGTATATAAAGCAATTATTTTACATACATTTTTTCTTCTAAACATGTTCAATTATAGGTTACCTTTGAAGATACTTTAAATGTTCATGCAAATATACTGATTTTCGTACAAAAATATCGGCTTTTAAAGATAGACAGTCGAAGATAACTCCATTAACTTCCCATTGTAATCGGGGTCCAACTTCGTACAAACCACTTGATTCGAAATATTACTGGTTATCTTTTATGGTGACTTGTCCTCCGCTTTTATGAATAAATGTGTAGAATAATTTGTAAATTAAAAGTTCACAATTGGCTCAACTTTTTTAATGATAAGGAATTTTCTTAATCACACATATTTCTATTAGTTATAATTTTATAAAGCCTGTAATACATAAATTAACCAAATATTTATGAAAAAACCGTCAATGCGATGTTTTCTCGATTTTTTTTCGTTTGGCGCGGTACTTTAAAATGGCTACTATATTTCAAGACTGAAAACCAATCACGATACAGTGCCATTGTTTCGTTATGTTTTAATATCCACTCTTATTTTATAAGTTTCTTATTATTTCTTTTAATTATAACTTTATTTAAATTTAAATACTTTATTTAAATTTTAAATTAAAAATGGTAATCATATTTGAAATATCTCTCACATTAATAAATTCGTGTTTATTTTGAAAACACGCAATCTTATGGACCTGTGAAATAAACCACTGTGAATGAAAGCAGCCAGCCATTGAAAAGTTAAACTGAGATACCTGAGCACCTTAATGAAACGAGTGAAGAATCGAATCTACACAACAGTTGGTATATTTTTGACTTTGACAAATGATAAACAATAAATAGATTCGTTTCTATATTACAAACAAGAATGAATGATTTTTAAAGTACCATCAGATTTTTAGAGTGCTGTGGATGCAAATAGAGAAATGCCATTTTTGTGATCGACGCTATTTTCAGAAGGTGATTATTACAGTTTTTTGTATGAAAGCGGTCTGGCTGTTTTTAGCAGAACATACAATTGACCTTACCGCACTCGATAACACTAATATCTCATTTTATCACAATTGTGGACTGGCTGCTTTCTGCATAACTACGTTCAAATGTAAATTGAAAAAATACATAAAGTTTTCACCGTTGGCATTGCACTATTGCCCGCACTTGGGATTGCATGCAGTATAAATGTGCCTATAAAATCAGACACCCTTTCCTTTTCTCTTTTTTTCCATAAATCTCTCAAGTTTTTTTTGTATAATACGTTGAAAACCATTGTTTTATGCGTTATTTTTCTTCGTATATCGATAAAGAGTACATTATAAGCACTGATTAGTTTGTTTTCAGTACATTTCAAAATTGTTAAATTGGTCGTAAATAACCAATATGAGAACCAAGTAAGCCTTATCATTATTTTGTAATCGAATTGTGTGATGTAGGTTATACCTAATAGTAATAATATCGGTACAAAAATGTGTTAAATATCTAAATAGTCTATATTGATACCTAAACAAAAAAAAAACAAAACAAAATTTTCAAAATCTATTAAATTAACACATATTGGAAAAAAAAGTATTTATGTATGCATGATAGAGAAAAATATTTTATCAAGTACCTTTCTGAATTTAGAATTTTATCGAAGAAACGCGCAATAGCTCTGATAAAAAATATGCATCCGTAGCGTATTTATTATAATCTTAAGGTATGAATTTAAATGACCCGACGTTATGTGTGGCAGTAGGAGAAAGTGGTGTACTTTGGTCAATTTTTTTTTTCGTTTTCGTTATTTTTTTCTCGAATGTTAAAGATATAGATGTTTTTTTGTTTCTGTCTCAGATTTATAATTTTATTGCCATTAACCCA
The DNA here is from genome assembly GCF_059751315.1 of Micrasema longulum. Taxonomy (NCBI): domain Eukaryota; kingdom Metazoa; phylum Arthropoda; class Insecta; order Trichoptera; family Brachycentridae; genus Micrasema; species Micrasema longulum. The sequence goes on from NW_028277776.1 coordinate 53,295, forward strand.
CTAATTTTTAAAATGCTAGAAATGACACCCATTTTCTTTTATGACGATTTTAACCCCCGACACCTAATCTTCGTATGCCGCCTCTTTTTGCCGCCCACGCCGATGATTGTGTTTTCAACTCGGTGCTGGCCACAGCCTCTCGAGAGACATGTATGTCCAGCGGGTAAGCACACAATTTTTTGACGTATTGCCAATATACTTGACATTTCCACGAGTGTTTAGGGTTTGCGTTTACTTTTTGGTAAAGTCGTGATACTTCTTTTGCTGTTTTTTACTGAGACTTTAAATCAATGGTGATATCACTCGTTTTTTATCAAAATTTAGATTAGAGGAATCATTTGGCAGCGAACAAGAAGACAATGTGGAAGTTGATGATGTGGTGATATTCAAAACGACCCGTCCGACAATGACGCCAATCAACTGAATGCGGGCGATTCTCACCAGGTTTACTGGATCGTATGTTGCAACCACAATCACAGCTAACTCTATTGGAAGACAACTCCGGCAATTCATAAATCTTGACTTTATCATTATGAAATATCCACAGTCAGAACCGTCGTGTTTAGACTTCGAATAAAGGGCGTACTTCAGGCAGAGCAGCTGCAATAAATTAATATTGTAGGAGTTTCCAGAGGAACAGCTTGCGCTGTAAACAATATGGTAGATTCACTGATATTTGACCAATACGTTAATAGACAGATATTATAAGAAATTGTGAAATGGACGAAACAAGCCTAAGCCGTCAAAAATGCTTTACCTATTATCTTCTTGTGATGAAGATGTTATAGTTAACTCCATAACAAATTAACCGCTTATTACTAAATTTTATAACTGTTTAAAAGGTGGTTTATACGAGTATACATTTGGCCAAATGTGCCCTGTATGCCACACAGCAGAAAAACCAATGGTTGGCCGGTGTGTTTTTTCTAGGGCATGATAAATATCACATGTCTTACAAAAATTATTTACTGCCACAATGGTTCTACCCTGAGACAAAATATAACGAGCCGTCGTGATTTTATGAAGAATTTGCATTCTCAATTTATAGAACCGTGACTCAAAATCCAATTAGAAAGTTGCACAATGCCGATGCACAAAAATACTACAATTCGAGATATACCAGCTGCAAAGACTGATGAAAATCAAAGCGAAAGTCAAAACATATAGTTGATTTTTGCCTTACAAAAGTTAGCCTTTACATTATTTTAGGGTGATGAGGACCTTATAATTTTAGTTCGATAAAAGAAGGCTATTTTACGTTTTTTTTTACAACTATATACATACGAACTTATGATTTGTTAACTCTAAAAACCAGTGCCATACTAAAAATTATTTAAAAAAATGTGTGTTTTGAATAAAAAATTTATAAATAGTTTTTTTTTCATCAATATAACCTTTGCTGAATACATGTGTCTAATAAACATAACAAATTCGTGTGTTTTTAATTTAAAATATCCACCTCAAAAATTATTTGTCGAATCGATGAATGGTTAGATTTAATGAGGTTCGAACGAACGTTAGGTTTCCAGGGTTAAAACGGTACGTTTTTGTCCACAGGTATAGTCCACACTCCACACGTTTATGTCCACATATGAGTTGTACCTGTGGACATGTGGAAATAAAAATAGTTTTTAAATTAAAAGACAAAATGGTTTGTACAAAAAAGGTTTTACAATATTAAAAATCGCACATTGACATGAAAGAACACAAATATAAAAATATAGGGAGGTAGAAAGGTATACAAAAAAAAGTAAGAACTAGAAAAGGAATGACGGGATTTTTCATTTTGGATGTCAGAATAATTCATGAAACTCTTCAAAATCGAATGAATTGGATTTCGGAAGAATTCAATTCATTCGATTAAATCTCCTGAATCTGTCCATGGCTACAATAAAAATGTAAAACTTAAATTTCAACAGTCTTTTAAAACACATGCTTAAACAAATAAAGAACACTTTCAACTACACATAATATGTAATATAAAAACAGTAAAAACGAGACTTTATCGTGTGGTAAAAAAAGTAGCTAATATAACATGAACACTTACTTTTTGTTGCAAATAAATTCAATTCACAATAACAAACACGTTTTATGGGTGATGTAAAAGTTTGACAGAAACGTGTGGCCGGCTGATAAAAATGTAATCCCAGTATATTTTTAGGGAATTTTTATCTACTACTAGCTGAAACCGGCAATGCTTTTCTATTGCTATATTTTAGTATTGTGTATGTATGTATAATTAACCCATACTTCTACACTAATTTATATATGCGAAAATGTGATTTTTTGCATTAGGATAGCCGAAGAGCTAAAAAGTTGAGCCGGTTACTTATTTGTCATCTCAAAATTGAAGAAGTACACCAAAAAAATATTAAATATACCGACAATGAGCGACATTCTTTGAAAATAAGTAGGCGGCAAGGTGGATTGTCAACATTTGGAATTTATTATTTAAATTTCCAAAATAGACTTTCTTTGCCTGTAATTAGTTTCTTTTGGTTTTGGTTTTGTAGTAGGATTTTGGATTTTTGTGAACTGAATAACCGCCATAGACTAACGGATCGTCGTATTTATTCATTGCAATAGTTGGAAGACCGGCAATCGATACAGGCTACTTTGTATCCAGAAGAAATATATATTGTTTCATCCTTAAATTTATTATTTAAAGCTAAACAAAAAAAAATATTATTTTCTAACTAAGTTTCCTTAATACCACGCGAACGAAGCAACGGCTAAATAAATTAAATGAACTCAATTGAATGTTTCATATTATCAATAATTATTGCACGGGTAACCCTCCTTCAACACGGTAAATAGGTTCCTATAAAATACCGTGTTATGTGAAACTATGTTATGATACTCAAAGCCAGAACATAAAGGCGGGTTACGATAAAAAAAAATCAAAAAAATATATTTGTTATAAAAAAATATCATATTTATACATCAAATAGTAAAAAATTGCTTTTCCAATTTATTTATTTATGGTTTATTAAGTAAGTTTATAATATCTTAAGAGCTTATATAAACTTTTAATAACATTGCAATTTTTTTATCATAATTTCTCAATAACATATTTTTTCAAATTAATTTTAAATATTTCGACATTTTCAATCTCCTTTATTCCTTCAAGTAACTCATTGTAAAGCTTCAATCCCTTGTACAATGAGTTTTGAGATTCTGTTTTTCTTCTCATTGGTAATCTTTTTTTTATCCCTTGTTTCATATGTATGACATTGTTGGTTTAATTTTATTATTGTTTTTATTTTATTCATCCCCTTAATTATTTTATGCATAAACATTGCTACATTATATTTAATTTGCTGCTTTACTGTGAGTGAGCATTCTTTCTTTGTGCATTCTTTCTACATTAGAATAGATATTTCTTTTGAGTATAATCCTCATCGCCTTATTTTGAAGATTTTGTATATTTTTAACTTCTCCTTCATCACATAAAAAAGAATAGATAAACAGTAATTTATGTGTGAACATATGATTGTTTTATATATAAGAACACTTCTCTTTAAATCTATTACATTTCGCATTCTTCCGCAATTGTTAAATCTTGATTGAATCTTTTTTTCCGTCGCTGCTCGATACTTCTAAACGTAAAAATATTTTAGGTATAAAAATAATGTCATCATCCTTACTCTCTGAATCTTTTTTATCATTTGCGCTTTCCGCTTTCTTTTAAAAATTGTAATTTTGGTTTGCTTGCGGTTCCTTAAAAGGTCGTCGTAGATCTTCTGGAAAGGAAACAGGTAATTTTCCAGCTGCCTTTGAATTTTCGGCTTCTTTCAGCGAATGGTCCTTTATTTCAAAATTAATATTTTAATTTTTTGCTAGGTTCAGGCCTTCTTTAATATTTTGAGTTTGTCCAAATGTTTGTAGACAAAAGACTGGATTTCACCCCCTAGGGAGTCATTAAAATTAACAAATTACAACAGGGACGGAAAACATTTTAGAGAAGGGAATATGGAAGTTTATGCATTTCCAGGGCTTACGATCGGTCATTGGCTGGTTTAAGTGTCCACTTTACACACTGTGTAACATTCACCATTTTGCCAATATTTGAACATCCGTATTTTTTCAATTCTTTCATCTGTTGATTAAGCGAAGTTAAAGAGCTGAAACCTTTATTTTTAACATCGCTAAAATCAACAGATGGAAAAATTGAAGAAATACAGATTTTCAAACATAGGCATAAACACTTAAACCGGCCAACTATTTTCAAAAGCGGAATTATGGCCTGGGTTTTACTTAGTGGGAGGGATTTTAGTGGGAAACTCCTTGTGTGTGTCCGATGTGCCATATATGATATGATATATGTTTTTTTGTTTTTTTTTTGTTTCTGATCCTATATTTGTGGTGACATACTCATGTGTCTGTGTCAACTAATTGCTCGCCCCATCTCAACACTGGACTTTAAGTCCCATGGAGTTGGTACTTGTCTCAAATAATGTGGAATAAACTACTGTATGTAAATAAATAAATAGATAAATCATAAATGACAGGTCATAAGCCCTGTAAATGCCTAGACTTCCATTTTACCTTCTCTGAGATGTTCTCTATCTCTGTTGTCATTTGTTTAAGTCAGTTAGTTTATTTCACAATCTACATGTCCGTTGTTCTCATCCTTGAGATCAATTTGAATGTCTTAAACCATTTTCAGCAAACCCGTTCCGTCAATTTCATCTTCCATTTGATCGCCCTGGATGCTCATATCGTCTAAACTAACATCGGAGCTTTCAAGCTGGAAATTCTCAGCATTCAAGAAACACCTAAAACATTACTATATATATCCTTAAAACCCCATCATTTCAATGTTTTTTTAAAAATATTTTTTTATTCCTTTCTTTTCATTAAATCATCTTTCTCTCTCCTTCCAAACTATTAACCTGATTCCACATTCTGCATCCTTTAATATGTAGGTATAACAAAATGTACTTTTATTTAGGTTAATACCCCATTAAAAAACAGCTATTATTTTTAATGAATTCGTTTTTTAATGTATGTATCTGTTGATACATATTTTGTTTTTGAGAACAATTTTTGACCAACTCTTCTTTTGACAAGTCTGTTTTTTGGTTGGCTGGAAGATATTGCTTTTAGCAATATGTCCTCTGAAGTTTATTATTTTTTGTATTTAACGATTTAAATTATTTTTTTAAATATAACTACTAAGCCCGGACGAACAGAGACAAGTGGTTATAATAAATTATAATATGCCAATGTGAATATAATGGTATTCAAATCACGCGAATTATTTTATCAAACATATCTGGGCAGAGTATAACTAGATGATATTCAATGTTTTGTGTGTAGCATAATAATGGCCTCTTTAATCAACGATATTCCAATTAGTAGCAATCTAAATGTCTATACTTACAGCTTATTCTAATAATTGTTCATATGTTTAGTAACGTTAGGTTTGTCATTATCCAACTTTTGTAGAAGAGACAACAGTTTGACTTTTGTAAACGCAATTTGCCCACCGACGAAGTGTATATTTATTATACTCACGTTATATATTATCGATGTCGCATTCATGCCCTAAACGCCTTACTCGTTTATGTATAGTAAAGTTGTACAGACTGCAACAACCAACGGTCTAAAGTATTTTGTATTTTTACAGCTATCGGCACCTTGTGTGTGAAATAATAATAATTGGTAATATAAAAGTATAGAATTGGATGAATACCTGTGTTGCAAAATCGAATATTTCTGGGTAACCGTATGTACATTCAACCGCAGAACTACATATTCGCTATTTACTTTATCAAAAATATAAAGATTGTTTTAACGAACTACTCTGAGTGATGTTTGCAAGTTGTTTGCTGTGATACGTGTTATATTATGATTGTTATTTTATACGTGTTCTTATTCGATGTCTAGCCCCCTTTACATTGTGTAAACCGCCCCTAATGGGGGTGGTTGTATATAGATATTCGCTGTGATTGTAATATTACGTTACCACATATTGTAGATACCTATATTCAATAATTCATTACTTATTTCATGTACCATTGTTTTCGTTTGTTTAATAAATACAAATTCGAAACCGAAAAAAGTTCTCCTTTTCCTGCTTTCATCCATCATCTGGCTACAGTATACTATGATTATCCACTTGCAATTTATTGCATGGTTTAGCAAAAAGCTTTAGGTTTGTATATGCTGTTCAAATCAGCTAGGATACCAATAACAAATAAGGAAAAACAGTAACTACTCTACAGTTTTGGTAATGAATTGAATAAATCGGGTTGTGATCCAGTGGCTAGAGTCTCGGACTCACGGATCAAAGGTGCGTGGTTCGAATCCCGCTCTACTTCAACATGATTCCCATTTTCTAATAATGAGTTATTCACAACGCGTTGAAAATGGCCCTCAAAATGAAATATTTGGGTTCATCATAAAAATGCAAATATTTCATCGCTAAAAAAAATAAATAAATAAAAAACAAAACAAAAATAAACATTTAAAAAAAATATATATATATTTAAAAAAAAAAAACAATATCGATGTTTTGCTGCTATATACCAAAATTTAAAAAAACGTTGTTTTTAATAACAGCAACAAATTATCGGGTCTAAATAAATTATATAAATTTTTGCCATATCATGTTCGAATCCCATTTTTTATTTCTGTTTATATTTGTAAATAATAACATCGTAAAATAAAATTTTAAAAAAATGTACGTATGTAATAATTGAAAAGAAAAAAAACCCACGTCATCTTATCTACGTCGTCCTCACTGCTGAGGGTCGTGACAGTCCTCCCTTATTGTCTTGAACGAGCTATGAATCGTTGTTCCCCACCCCTTCGGACATACCTCGGAGTTTTTTCAAAACTCGATATTCGCTGTTATTTTATGTCTACTTTGATGGTTCCTTAGAGATAAAAATTATTATTTATCTGTTCTTGTCATATTTGACAGACATCATTTGAATTGCAAGTATTTATTTTTTTTGCCAATAAACGCCGTATTTCAGCACTGAACGGAACTGAACGGAAATCTGCCTCAAATAAAACAGTAAAGTTATTCTGGCTCATGAACATTCGTTTATCATATAAACCAAACAACAGTAGTCTCCGATATGAGTTACCCGGTGCGGGTACCTAGTGCCTAGTACCTACAGTCCACAGTGTTATCAGTACTCGCCTCTGCTATGAACGTGTCAAAAACAACTCGTTTCGGGCCGAACTGAGGATCGAAAAATGTGTTTGTAGTTTTTATCAATCAGTGAGCTGTGGATTGCAGATAAGTGAGATAGTCAGCTAAAATGTCTATTTTCGTTAGGAGAATTTCAACCTCAAACTGTTTTACAATGGCCAACTCAAGTCTCACGGCACGAATATTAGTAGGTATTATCGTTCAAATTTCAATACTTCGTAACATATTATACTAAAGTATAGCTTATGCAAGATCGGAAAAAAAACATACTACGATAACAAAGTTTGAATAAATTTATCTTATATCTTATGTAATTCATTACCTATTAGAATTCTGAGTGGATCATGCTGGTTAGTTATTTTCATAATTATTACTGGCCCAATAATTTGCTGCATGGTATTAGGTACATGTACGATTTTTACACCCGATAAAACATAAATCAAAATACTCTGTTTTTTTTATCTTATCCTGCTTTTGCGTGGTAATATTAATTCAGAATAAATAATAAACGGCATTATTCCAAATTATTATTGCTACCGCAATGACCTTTGAGAGAGGCTTAAAAATAAATTACGTACTTTTATATTTTACAACAAAGTGTTATCGATAGACAACTTCTTGTCATGCAATTTAAGAAATATGGATGTTCAAGCAGAAAAATGGTGAAGGTTACGCAAGTGTTAAGCGGTAACTTAAAATAACCGACGACCGTTCATAAACCTTATAAACGCCCAGACTTTCATATTCCCTTTCCGTCTCTGCTGAAATATATATAAAAATACATCGGTTACGCTTCTTGCCAAGAAAAAATCTAAAAATACTTACTATTAAATATCGTTTTGCTCGACATATTTTATTGTATTTACAACACATGCCTTCTTTCGAAACCAACATTTATTTATTTTTTAATTAATTATTTCTATTTAGGTAAGGAAAATAATGTATTTTAAATTACCCTTCCGTCGCCATCGGAACCAATTTTATTTTTACAAGCCTCCTTTTAATTAAAAAAAATAACATGTAAATTTAGTTAGACTTGGTGGAACTGCATTTTTATTATATGAATAAAAATACAGTACATATAAAGTTTTGTCTGCTTAACTTATAATTTTTACAGTAGTTATACTTGTTATTTAAAAATAATATTAAATTCTTGAAACAAAAAGCGGCGCTTGTTCGTGGATAGTTTCCTGGACTATTAACAAAAATGATGCTGATTACTCGTAGATAGTTTATATTTATGTAAACACGAATAATTAGATTCTACATATGTATATACTCCGCACATAATAACTTTTACGTATGTATATAGAGGTCAAGACAAGAGGTTAAACTGAGTATCCGTTACGCATATGTACATGTGTGAATGCTGGGTATTAAGTATTACTTTCATGTTTATGCAAAGTTTAGTTATCGCGTACTCGCCATTCAAAGCCGCTTAAACATTTATTTAAAATCTTTACAAATTTGACTTCATCACCGAGTACCGTAACCAAAATCACTTCTTATTAAAATTGAAAATAATTCCACTTCGCCTGTTTATCTGAGAGTGTTCTTTCAACCGTTCTCACAACATAGGCCATATTATCGTCTTAGTGGCGAGAGAACACTTGCAATACCACTCGCCGCTCTTATTTTATTTCCTCTTTCGCTGTGGTAGCTGCTCGGTTCTGGAAAATCTTCCCTCTCATGTCAGAGTCGCCTCTTAATTCTTCACATTTAAATCAAAGTTAAATTTTCACTTTTTGAATATTCGACGTTTTCGTTTCTTTCCTTCTCTGCTTCCAACTTTCAATCCCTCATCTTCTAACAGTGGATATACTGTAGATTTTTGTTTTTTTTTACTTCATTTTTTTTTCCTTTTGAGCAGTATAGGTAGGTAGTGTGAAATTGCGCCAAGGCAATATCCCCGCCTTTTTATATATGGGTACATACAGATATATGCATTTATAAAAAGTGTATGAATGTATGAAAATTCACCTTTAATGACTTTTGTTTTTTTTTTTCTTATGCAAACTGGAACGCATTTGTGTAAGTAGGGGCATGGGGTACATTAGTTTACTTTTTTTAAAACCCCGTAACTCTGAAGTTTATAGTTAAATTCTGGTCTCTCTATTAAAATCGAAACAAACATTAACAATCTTTAAAGCAGTGGTTTCGGCTTGTTCAGTTTCTCAATTATTTGATTGTTCTATATATATATATATTTATATATATATATATATTTATATATATATATATATTTATATATATATATATATATATATAGTTGGATAATTTATATAGCGCCATTTTTGTGAAAATCACCTCAAGGTCACTGTACAATTAATAAATATCCCAGTCGTCTTGCAGCTACAGAGCGCATGGACGGCTGGGATTCTAGTTCCTCGTTTTCAATTAAGATCAATAAAAAAATATAACAGATAGGAGCTAGATTACAGGACGTCTTGCAGCTACAGAGCGCATAGACAGCTAGAAATTTAGCCCCCATTTACACATTTTAAAAATTGACAAATAAATTTAGTGTATTAATGATACTAAAAAAAAAAATATATAAACCAGGCCTTAAAAATAAAAAACTGCATTTTATATTTCTAGTCTATTTAGGGTAAAGTTGCAAAAACGGATTTCCCTTTCCGTCTTAAAACTCTTCCCTCTTTTCTTAGACCCGCTTTCGATAATAAACGAAACTGGAAACTAGCTAGTTCCTCTCCTAACGAATTGAAATAATGTACTAACAGTATATATATTTTGACATTGACCAAAAAACGGAAAAATCAAACCTTGCGACTTTCCCATCCATATAAAAACAAATTATTTTTTAAATACACCTAAAAAAATATTTTTTTCTAACGTATTGACCGAAGCATCGCCGCATGTCCTCCAGCTCTGATGTCCTGAAGGTAACTAGTTCGGCAGAAGGGGGTTCGAAAAAGTGTCAACATAACATGTGTCATCTTGTATAATTTTTAGGTTGAATTTTTTTATAAATCTCGGGTAAAAGGAAATTTAAGTTTTTTTTTTTAATACTTAGCCAAATATGTTGGTATTATAAATTTTTGTAAAAGGCAGATTTGCCGTTTATGTTAATAAAATAAATAACGTGCATTTTTGTGTGTGCGTGCAAAAGTGATTGCAAATGATCCACGGTAACCTGTGACCCGTGATCCACTGTTACCCATGCTTCCCTATCTAAGGACTTATGAAATTATGCCATAGCACAAACATATTTTTAAATCTATAGAACGCGCAGAATACCTTTAAAATAAACAATAATATTTCAATTTTTTTTTCAGAAAAGACGAAAATGTTTATCCTACGGAAAACTATTATTTAATCAAAATAGAGAATTACCTGTTTTTAACTTTCATCTAAATAATTCATTGCACACATCAGCTTCATTGAGCAAAATTATTCCGTATATCCTTTCTGATATAGGAGAAGGGATCAAGGAAGTAAGCGTTAAAGAATGGTAAGTTTATTTTTATTTAAACACGTTCACAGAGCGACCAGTGGCCTTATTTTGTAACTAATTTGTTTCGTAAATTCATTCGAATCGTATGAGATGAAACGAGAGCAAAATACGATTTTGATTGCGTTAGAGCGAGATGGATATATGACAACGAACGAACTTACGAAACGAAACTGTGACAGAATAAGCCTACTGCATCTTCGACTATTCTCTGAGTATCGATGAAATTACTAGTCAACTAAACTGGTTTTATTCAGGCGTGATTCAAGTCGTGAGCGGACCATATCCATAATATAAGATGGATAACAAAGCAATGAAATCAATTCACCCCTTACGAGTTGATTCATTGACTACGAGAAGACGTTTGATAGTAAACTATCCTTCTGGAATATTCTCGATGCGCACGGAATCCTTTCCAAGATCATTGCTGTAAGGCTCTCCATGTAGATATAAATTATTGTCGTATGAGAATCGGCAGCTCTTATTAGAATTATTGGTTCGGGGTCTTCACTGGAGAGAGGCAAGGATGCGTCCTCCCTCCATTCTTATTTATTATACTGATAGATTACACTTCATGTAAATCAATACCACCCGACTGAGGTAAAGAAGTGAATTCTTCCATAAAAATGTGTGAATTGGAGGACGCTGTTGGTTGCAGGGGCGAATCGTCAAAGTAAGCGATTATGCACAGCTTACCATTATATTTTACTTTTAATAATAATAATTTATAGTAACCATGTTTATGGGAAAATAAATAAAGTAATGGTTATTTATTATAAATCACCGTTTAAATATTTCTACAAAAAAAATTCTATGAAGTGCGCCCAGCCCATTCTTACTGAACGATGAAACTAGCCGATTACCTCAGCTTATTCTTCCATACAAAAAAGTACACTGTATTTTTCGTCTTTAACTCAAGTCGGCTTTTTTAGTACTAAAACAAACTTGCAGATTACAAATATTATTAGAAGATTCTCTATTTGGAAACTAGTATTTCGAACGTTATGTCCGAAGTACTATTTTTCTTTGATGGGCTACCGTTGACATATTATGTATCACATAGGACAGGTGGCGTTCGCAGTGGCCGTTTTAGGCATTATTCATTTTAAAAGAAATCGGCCAGTGCTCAAGTCTTGACAGTACTGTCAATGACAGATCATAATAGAAATATCTGCGGAATGTCATTGTGGTATTTGTTAATAAACTTTTGAACAAGTATTGTATAAAAATAGTGTAGAATAAAGCCACGTTTATCGCGTGGTTAATAATAATTGTTGTTTGAGTTGATTTTTACAGAACCACAAAAAAATAGTCATTTATAATTACATTACTTACATGTTATGTAAGTACTTATATGTAGTACAAATTAATGAATATTTTTAATAGATTACCTATAAAATAAAGCACGGATCGCCACTGGTTGGTTATTCTCGGAAAACCTATGGGTGATTTTTAAGAAATTGTTAATCGACAGCAGGAAAATTCTTCTTGTCTATCAGCATTAAACACCAAAAACACCCAGATTATAAGAAACAAGTCCTGTTCTGATAAGCATCACCCTTTTTTTAACAGTAGAGAAAAGAATCTAAAAAAAATGACAGGTTCGAATACCTAGTGGGCCACATAATTAAAGACAACGGAATGAACAAATGCAGCAACTTTTAACACGATGCGTGCAGTCTAGAACGTTGTCAGTGCTAAATGCCGACTTTTCAACTCTCATATAATGCACAGTACTTCATATGGGTGCGAATCCTGGCCCCTCCCCAAATCTTAAAACACAAACCTTCTGAGTTTGGAGAGATAGTGCTGGAGAAGAATATTAGGTATATGGTGATTTGATTGTATAACCAACACCAAAGTCTGAGATCGGACACAGCAGGCTCCCATATTGAGCATCTTGAAGATGTGGTGGGGAAACTGGCTTGAACAGGTGCCTCAAGAGAGGCTTAACAATGAAAAAGACGTAGCTACGATCATTGACAAATTAAATAATATCTATTCTCTTACTGCAGATTTTTAACCGACGTTCTTTTTAAAAGGATGTGTAGATTTTTTAAAGGGGCCTCTTTGTATTTTATTTTATTTATCATTAAATTCAAAGAGTCTTTCAGAATGCTAAATTAAATGACTAGCCACCTCCAAAACTGAAAAAACGTTTAACATAGCTTTTTTGCATAAAAAATTTTAAGTTCTTACCCAGGTGTCCCTCAAGAATCCAACGTGGGCCCATTGTTGTTCTCTATTTTTATTAATTTAAAGTGTTGTAGTCAATTTGCGTTTTTTATTATTTGCGGATGACTTGAAGCTATTTTCGAGGGTTACAGCTTTGGATGATTTTTGTACTCTTCAGGCGGACATAATAAACGTATCTGAACGGGAAAGACGAAATAAATTAATCTTTAATATTTCAAAGTGCTCAGTTATGTCTTTCAACTGGGCCCACAAAACGCGTTTTTCCGCTATATTACCATTACATTTTCAATGAACTTTACAGTACAATTCAGTGCTCGAATTTTCACCGGGCGTAAGAAAACATTTTTTGTATTTAATTTCCCGTAAAGCTGAAGTTCCTCGTTACGAGCGCTAACTGAAACCGTCCATTTGGTACACGTTTGTAGTTAAATTAAAAACCTAATTTGTTATTAACTGTATTTATTTACGAGGAAAACAAAAAACAAACCGACACGAGCGTTGACTTAGAGATTAGACACGCGCTGACTTATGACTACGATAACTTAAGCATGTTCATTATTGTTCATTGTGATCGCTCAAATGCTTAGCATGTTTTAACGCACGTCGATAGCTATTTATGATTAGTTTTGACAAAAAAAAATTGAACGTTTTTGTCCTATGCAATGGAGCTTAAGGTGTGCTCTAGAAAATTATAACTCTGAAGTTTGAATCAATAATTTGATGAAGCATCATCTCTATTTAATTTTACCTCAGTGGATAAACCCTGGGTCATTCAAAATCAACAAAACATTACTTTTTGCAAAAAAATAATATAATGCAAAAACAAAGCACTTACAAACAAAGCAGGTACAATAGTACCTACTTGTTAATACATTTTTATCTCCACATATGAAAAAAGGGTGTTTTTATAAAACTAAACTTTTCTTTCTATTCTTTTTTTCTTTTAATTTTGGATTCTTATGATTTACCCAAATATTTTATTTAGCTGGACATTTTACAGGAGTTGAAAATAACTCACTATTAAAAAAATGGGAATCAAGTTGTGGTAGAGCCGGATGCTAACCTCGAACCCTTGATCCATGAGTCCGTGACACATCCACAGGACCACATGCCGATTCTAAGATTCTAGTTTGAAAAACTAGCATTCCGTTCTAGTTTTCAATTCATTTTTGCAAAACGTTAAAATAAATTCTAACTTTTTACGTTTACAGGTTTATCAAAGAAGGTGATGTTATAGAACAATTCCAAAATATCTGCGAAGTTCAAAGTGATAAGGCGTCGGTCACTATCACCAGTCGTTTCGATGGCAAAGTGACTAAAATATACCATAAAGTGGAGGACATAGCGCAAGTTGGTCAGCCCTTAATAGACGTTGATATTAAGGATGAAGAAAGTAAAACAACCTCAACTCCTGAAGCAAGAATTCAAGGTATTGTTCTAAAAATATATTAAACACTTCATAATTTATGTAATTATGTTTTCTCGGCCTTTTAAATTCTGCAAAAAGGAGTATTAATACACAGCATAATAACACAGAAAAACCTCACAAGAGTATATATTTTTTTTCTTTTTTTACCATAAACATAAGTGATAGAACAGAATATTCAAAAAATAAGGCATAATTACACAGCAATGAAACACATATTAATAGTAAAAATAGAAAAGAAAAAAAAATCCCAAAGGCATGGCCTGTTCGTGGGTATACAAGAAAATGTTAATGAATTTTTACTCCTATAATATATAGTGGAGAGTTATAATATTTTTGTGTAACATAAGAGAGAAAAAATAAAATATTCTGTTAAAGATTATTTGGTATTTTTTTTATAGTAATTAAAAAAGGAAATAAAAAATATTTGAAAAAAACAACAAAATATTCTTTATTATTAAAGGGCAACAAAATATATTCTAGAAACAAAGAGTTCATATTTTTAGTTTGAATCCAGGATAGTGCATGTTTTTTGAAAGAAGGAAAATTTTGAAAGTTTGGAATCAATCAAATATTATCAGTATGTATTATTTTTTTTGAAATCAATCATTGTTAAGTTACTGGAAAATTTCTATAAGGCAATAAATAAATAAAAAGCAAAGTTAGATATATTTTGACGTAAACAATATACTTATGACTAGGTGCGTAGGTTTTCACGATCTCTGTTATCAATATGTATCTTTTTTGGATGATCCCGTGCAAGTTGGATACTTTCCGACGTTTCGGCTATCATCGCAGGAGCCGCAGGAGGGTAATCTGCGTGTTTCATTTTTTTTTTTAAATGTTTATGTACTAGTAATTTGTACCATGTTGCAGTTGGCAGTAGATACATTCCATATAATTTTTGTAATGTGGAGTGCCGGAAAACATAGTTCAATTTCATCCAGTCGGCGTCGTCTTTCTTTACGTTATTTGGGTGTTTGTGTATTTCAATTGCCTCTTTTATTATTGGTAAACTGTAATTTCTAGGTTTACGCTAAATCTTTGGTTGGAAGGTGAAAATATGTCTCGTTTCTAAAAAGTGTCAAGTATTCCGCCACTACAGATTTTTCAGGGTGCCCTAGCTTACACGCTAATTTATGGTCATGAATGGATTTCTTTTCGGTGCGACCTGTTTGTCAAATTTACACTCTATCACATCCTTGGCAGTTCAGTTTTCAGGAGGTTCTTGTCTTTTGGGTTTAATAAGTGGTCCTTCATTTTCACTAATTACTAGTAAATTAACACATTTTCACCATGGATCACCAAAAAAAGATACATATTGATTTACCTATGAGTTTGAACATAATATATGATAAAGTGTCCACAATTTTTTTTAAACAAGAGCCCGTTAAAAAGTACCAGAACAGTGAATTTAATAAATCAACAATGCACCTAAGTAAATAAATGTATTTTTTTATAATTATTATTTTCAGGTAGTACTCATAAATATGATCAAAAAATCACATCGGTCAATGCAGAAAAAAAGTTAGCAACTCCTGCAGTTAGGAGAATTGCTATGCAGAATAATGTAAGTGTTTTATACATTTATTAAGCAATAACTTATTGAATTTACAAATGCATTATAATGCGTAGTGTTTATTTAACAGCGTGTTGTATATATTTTTGAAGATTTCCATTAACAAGCTTCTAGAATATACATAATAGTACATGCAAACATTACGGCTTTTATTTTCAGTTAGACTTATCTGACGTCATATCATCTGGAAGGGGTGGAAGAGTATTAAAAGAAGATATTCTAAAGCACTTAAATATTTCTTCAGAAGACTCCAACAATGTGGATAAAATGAAAGAAGCGGCGAAGAGACCAATATCACAATCAGTCCAAACTTTTATACAAACATATCCATTAGCACAAGACAAAGTTGTGCCCATTACTGGTTTTACAAAAGCTATGGTAAAAACGATGACAGCCTCTTTGGTGAGAATAAAATTATATTATTTCAAGAAACGGTCGTGCATAAAAACTCGCGTATGATTAATTGATTACGTTAATATTCACGTGTATTATCATCACATACCTACAACAGAGACAAACACCTTGGTACCTTTTTATGAATAAAACAGTTTTGAGCGAGAGTATCTCGCCGCGAGGGTAGGTAAAGAGGAAAGAGCGCTACACCACTCTGTATTTGCAGACAATCCTGCCTTCCTCTATTTTCATACATCTCATGCACATACGTCGATTATACCGACCTTTGAAATGTCCATCTTCAAGTATTTGTTAGATTTGGTCATGATATGTCTTTCATGATCTTCGTCACATCGCGGCACCCTTTTCTTTTCATTTTCTTGATTTTATCGATAATAATTGTCTCAACCTTGGATACTGCTCATGCCTTAATATGTGTGCATGTATCGTAGATAGTTTTACCACACATTTGCCTCAGATATCGCATTTTGACAACATTCAGCCTACTTTTATTCTTGTTTTCCCAATGTAATTCAATATATTTAGGTCGGTACCAGTACTCATTGTGAACTCACCCTCCTTTCAACATCTTTCTGTGTATTACCATCCCCAGTAAACAAACGTCACAGATTCAAAAATTCTTCTGTCTGTTTCAAAATATACTTTCACAATGATCTCTCATTTAAGTCATACATACATATCTTCAAAAAGACACATTTTTTTTGTATCCATGGTAGATCTTTGTAATCAAGAGCTGCAGATCGTTGCTAGTTAAAAACACGGCGTCATCGGCATACAAAAGGCAACTGACAATAATTAAATCACCCATTTAGCTCCCATTCTTTTAATCCAGTCATTTCATTTAGCCATTGACGTATACATTATTTATTTATTTAAAACTTCAAGTACAAAGAATAAGTGGTTTAGCGGACTTGTTTCTAAAAACAATATCTTTCAGCCAACCTAAGCCAGTCAATTAAACAGTCACGGAGACATCGGACAATTCTGTTTGACATAAATGAAGGATCAGGAATATCGAACCACAATGTAAATGATCCATTTGACATTTAGGTGCTGATTTACTCTTATACTACATAATTGACCTTATCGGCTGTATCAGATTGCCGTTCACACCATACTCTTATAAAATCTTCCATAATCTCTCTCTGTCAACTACATCAAACGCTTTTTCTCTCTTCGATCCGTGCCTCATATCTGAGGATGGTGATTACGACTGACTCCAAATTTGGCTCGTCTGTGGACAGTCTCCCTCCATCTGGAACGGTCTTGTGCTCTTTTATAGGCATTCGTCAGTGATTATTCTGATAATTCAGTGACTGTGCCAATCCATTTTGTCGGTTGACGTCCACGCGACCTTGTCCCTTCGATACTTCCCAGGAGAATGGTTTTCTCCAAACTATCAGAGTTTCTCCTGGAAATATGCCCAAAAAACTGCAGGATTCTTTTCTCGCACATAGATGTTAGTATTTCTTCTATGTCCAGTTCCTGGAGTATAGATGCATTTGCACGTCTGGCCGTCTATAGAATCCGCAGCATTCGCCGCCAACACCAGATCATCAAATGCGTGGAAACGCATTTACAGATCATCAAATGCGTTTAAAATATTTAGTTCTTTTGTCAGAAACTTTACTATTATGTTTCGTTATGCAAATATTTTATTTATACATCCTCTTTCAATCAAGAAGCCACTCTGTATTTCCCACACTTCACTTCACTTCTCTTACTCTTTCAATCAGTATTCTACCATACATTTTGCCTAATGTGCTCAGAAGGCTGATGTACTTTCCGCACTCTACCGTCTAGCCTTTTCCCTTATATAGAGGCCTAACAATAGCCTCTCTCCTATCTGGGGGAATATATTTAGGAAAACATCACTTAAAAAGTCATACAAAATGTATTGTACCACCCGCCTTTATAAAATCTATCGCAACATTATCAAAACATTGCACTTTTCCATTCATCACATATTTGACAGCACTTCTCATTTCTTCAATACTGCATTATACTACAAATGTGTTTCATATACCTCCCCAAATTATTTCTCCTTCATCCATAATATCATTCGTTATCATTGTTCCATATTTTCCTATTACTGCTATCATTCATTCTCTTTCGCTACTGTTTTGAGAATTTACCGCTTTCTCGTATACTTTAATATTGTTTTGTAAATACCTAAATATATTTTTTAAGTTTAAATATCACGGAACTCTCTTCTGTTATATTAAATAAGCATTTAGTGCATTTTTTCTAAAGTTGAGTATTTTAAAATATGTACTATTTAAATTAATATCATTTAAAGTTGATGCCCATGAATCCCAATAATTTATTAAATATATATACCATATACTAACAAGCTACTAATATCATACGTAAATTAGCGATCCCTTTAATAAACTTACTTTATTAAGGTAATTTTAAACGAAAATATGAAACTAATTATTCATAGATGGTGCTTTTATTATTTTTTTAATGAAAAATGTCATTTTTACCTTTATTTTCAACGGAAATTTTACAAAACTTGGTTTACGGAAACTTTACACTATATTGATTGTAACAAATACCATAACAATATAATTACCAAATACCATAAAACAAGATGAATATTTTTTTTGTTTTATACACCATTTTGTGAAAATGACCGAAATTACATTGTCGTGGTATTTGTTACAATTAATATAGTGAAAAGTTTCCGCAATCCAAGTTTTGTAAAATTTTCATTGAAAATTTACGCAAAAATGGCATTTTTAAATAAAAAATGATAATTAGTTTCATATTTTCGTTCAGAATCATCTTAAATATTAGTTTGAAAACTATGAAATTTTAATTCACGAGAAATCCACAAGACATACAAGTGAGTTAAAATTTATTTTTTTGGTAGCATTAAAACAACAAAGTAGTATTTACAATTATTACACTAGGTTTAATAAACGTCATAACGTCCATTTTGTGGATTTCCAGAAAATTCCCCACTTCGTGTACAGTGACGAAATCGATGTGTCCGAATTGGTTGCTATCAGAGAAAAGACAAAGAAATCGGCAGCGGATGCGGGGGTGAAGCTGACCTTTATGCCCTTCTTCATAAAGGCGGCCTCGCTGTCCCTCGAGAAGTTCCCGATATTAAACAGCAGTGTTGATGAAAATTGCGAGAATATTACGTACAAGGCGACCCACAACATAGGGGTTGCCATGGATACCCCTAATGGGCTGATCGTGCCCAATATTAAGGTAATTTAAGTGTCTCCGCTTTTATAACACTCAAAATATGCCTGCGAAACGTACACTTGCGTCATCAATGGGGGGCCGATATTTGTTTTTTCGAATTTTGAAATGAAAGGGCTCTTAAAAGTTGCCTTTTAGATTACTCGGAATGCAAAAAATATTAAAAAAATATTTGACACTACTTTTGACCCTCAACTAAAGCTTGAAGTCCAATTTTTTTTTTATTACGCATCAAACATTATTCAATAAGCATTTAGGGGCGTGAGTTGTACTTTGTCTTGTAATAAATAGTTAGCATTGTTTTAATGACTTGTTTTCGTCAATATTAGCCAGGCGCTCAACGGAATCAGTTCTGCGGAGTGTAAACTTTTTCCATTCCGGTAGCTTTAAAACGTGTTTGGATTTGTAATGTGATTAAGTTATATCTTTACTAACAAAAAATAATTTTATCAATTTAGATAATTAACAAAATATTCAGACAGTTATAAACTTAGGGCCAAAAGTAGTATGGAATATATTTTTTAATAATGTTTACGTTTAATGTGATCCAAAATGCAACTTTTTAGACCCCTTTACTTTGATGTCTAAAAAAATAAAAAACTTCATACATCATCGGCTCACTCTAATGTAAGTGTTTACTTTATCAGTAGTGAACTCGAGATCCTTCAGAGGAAAGTAAATTTTTCATTATAAGGAAAATACAATTAATCAAATCTGGCTACCGGCCACCTATGTATGTATTGATTTCTTGAAATCGTATTTCGTTTGGAGGAATCTGAAATGAAAAATTAAAGAGGGGTCTTAACATTCTTATTTACGACATTAAATATAAAACTGTTGGCTTCATGGTCAGCGCATTTTTTTACCATTCAAGAGGTCTCGGGTTCGATTCCTGACATGGTTGATATGAATTATTATTTAAGAGGGTTTTTTAGCACTAGAATATTTCATAGTCCCTAGACTGGTACCTGAAGCGTATGGCTGATCAGCTTATCTTCATGTAACAAAAAATATCAAGATACGCTCGATTGGTGTACCAATGCAGTGCCCTATGCACCATTAGGTGTGGAAAGGGAATGACGATGATATAATACTTCCATTACTTCCTATGTTTGATTCTGCTTTGTCTACCTAATTTTAGTCTTAAGCCTCATAAATGCCTAGACTTCCATATTTCCTTCTCTAAAACATTATCCATATTTGTTGAAATATGTTATTTAGCACTATACAATTTGCTACACATTTTTTAAATTTCTAAAAATATTTCCAAAATTATTATAGAATGTCCAGCAGAAGTCCATCCTCCAGATCGCAGCAGAGCTGAACAGGCTCCAACAAGATGGAATCAGCAAAACCCTCAAACCAGATGACTTGACTGGAGGCACCTTTTCTCTCTCCAACATTGGCATCGTAAGCTAACCATGACACTCCTAAGTAATATGAAAAACCGATATTCTTCTGAAGTATCTCGGCAACCCTTATAGGTGTAGGTAAACTAATTAAAAAATATATTTAGTCAAAAGGTTACTTTAAAAATTAACCGTGTTTAATTTATCATCGGAGCTTTACAATGTTATGTAACTTTGATCGTGTAGTACTCAGCGCGTTGTTATATCTTGTATGTGGCTTCAGGTTCGATTCTCAACTGAATCATTAAATAATGTTCATTTTCGATTTCGTAAGTGACCTGCACACAGCCACATAGGGAAAATAGTGGAAATAGTTTTGTAAAAGTAACGACGCAATAGTACTAATGCGAATGGTATAATTTTAATTCCCCCACCACCACCGCGCGCCGGCGTTCTATGAAAATAATAATGAAATAAAGATACTTCAAACTTTGAAACGATAAGCTTTTGAAGTTTTGTTTTAACCCTTAAAATACTGTCGTTTTAAAAATCATTTAAAAATATAATTCATAAAATAAATTGAGAATGCTGGATTAATATTAAATAAAAATAAGTCCTACTAAATGAGTCTTTACTACCTGAATTTATTAGAACAGATGTAAAGAACATTATATTTATTTATTTATTTAAATACAAATAGTATTGTTGAACATTATTTGGCTATATAAGTCCCAACTCCATGGGACTAAAAGTTCTGTGTTGAGTTGGGACGAGCAATTTGTTGGCACAAACAAATGAGTATATCACCACAAATATGGGATCAGAAACACAAATATATATATTTTTAAACATATACAAGTACGAGTATATGGCACATAAATATGGTAAACGATAAACTCAAACATTCTAAAAATCATCAAGGAGTTTCCCACTCAAATCCCTCCCACTAATAAAAATCCAGTCCTTAACTCCTATCTTGAAAAAAGTTTTTGTCCTTGAGAGCTTAATACTCTCTTCCAAAATATTGATCAGTCTTTTTATATTAAGGCAATCCATCCTAAGAAGGATGATTTTTGATCACTCTCCGTACGATAAATAGGTTTTTTACGATTATTTTACTTTTTTATTGTTTATTATGTTAATGATAATTAGCGAAATTGGATGAATTACGTTTTTTTTATTGTTATTATTATGTTAACTTTGTTAAATAACTAATCTTAGGCATGTTTCACATTTTGTAAAATGTTTCCCTAGGCACGGGACACCCCAGTGAGGGAACATTATTCTGTATAAAAAAAAATTAAAAACAATGTAAAATTGTACACAAAAAAAAAAAAAATAGGAATGCCTCTGGGCAAAAGTCGTACGGGTTTTTGGTATGACATAATTCGTGCTCTAGAAAAACCGCGTACGGACACTTTGCTGCGATCTCTCCTTATTGTACGACCAGAAGTGTGTAAGTGCTTCTTTTAGGTACAGTTGTCTCATATCCAGCACCTTCGTGTATTGGAACAACGGTTCTGACGGGTATGTTGAAGGGCGCCGGAATATTATTCTCAATAATTATTTCTGTGAAATTATAAGAGGCTTTAAGATGGATGCCGCACACCCTTCCCACTATAGAAGGGAATATGGAAGTCTAGGCATTTACAGGGCATGTGACCTGTCATTGGCTGGTTTAAATGGCCACTTTGCACGGTGTGTAGCATAAAACAATCTGCTTATGTTTAAACATCCACATTTCCTCAAGTTGTGAAGTTAAAGAGCTAAAACCTTTAGATCTTAATAACTCCCTTGGGAATGAAATCCAGCCTGTATACAAACATGTGTACGTTTCCAAATCATTATTTATTAAACAAATTGGTATAAGATGTACGTTTATTTTCAAAAGTATTCAGGCGTTGCTTAGTAGGTAAAATAATTAAGCCAAATGAATTTCAGCCACATCAACAAAGCAAAAAGATGAAAGAAATAAGGAAATGTCGATGTTTAAATATAGGTAGAATGATAGAATGTTACACAGAGTTTAAAGTAGCACTTTAAACCTGCCAACGATAGGTTATAAGCCCTGTAAATGCATAAACTTCCATTTTTCCCTTCTCAAAAATGTTTTAGATCTTAATAACATCCTAAGGAATGAAATCGGGCCTGTCTACGAGCATTTAAAAATAATAATTGGTTCTTTAACCATATTATCTGATTTAAGTGACCAATCGATTATTTTTTTAGATTGGTGGTACATATACAAAACCGGTCATATTGGCTCCGCAAGTATCCATTGGAGCACTTGGAAAAATTCAGGTAAAAATTTAATACATTATCCAAAAATAAATTGTTGATTATAAATAACCAATCCGTATAAATTGATGTTAATATAAAAGCATAAATATTGTTCTTATTTTACTAAACACCATTCTTCCTCCACAGGTCCTGCCAAGATTTGATCAAAATTGGAACGTTATAAAATCTCACATAATCTGTGTCAGTTGGTCTGCAGACCACCGAATTATAGATGGCGTCACAATGGCTAACTTCTCCAATAAATGGAAGTTCTATTTGGAAAACCCCAGTCATCTTTTGCTTGAATTATGAAGCTGAAAAACAAAACTGTACACGAATCGAGGCAATAAAGATTTTTCCAAATCCGTACCAAATAAAGAAAATTGTTTTATTATTAATATACTCAATTTGCGAACTATACTCTATTAAAATAATAAATCACTGATATTTTAAGGTGTTATTAAAAAATCTCCAATGAGTAGGTTGAATGCTACGGCAAATTGGATATAAAAAATGATTTTTTACACACGGTAAAAATTAAAGCATTTAATTTTACCGCGAAGTTTCTCTAAAATGAATGAATAAACTAATCAAATTGATTTTAATAAAAATATGCTACTTTGAACTACGTCATAATTATTCCAAATCAACCAAAAGTAGTGAAGCCACATCACCAATAAGGAGATGTCCTAATGTGAGATGTCACAAGAGGGAATTCGTGACGTCATTCATGCGCGTCATCGTGGCGATGATAGTACGATACGAGTTTGGGAAATCTCCAACCGTCAACTTGCTGACATTTATCTGGTAAAAATCAAAGGCAAATCAAAACCCAATCAATTTCGATAAACCTTTGCAGATTAGGGATAGTTGCAAGGTTTCATACAAGGTAGCAGCTACAATTGCATCCGCTACCCTACAACCGGTTAAGTCTGTTTCTGGAAATAATATTTCTTGTATATTAGACAACGAGCTGAGAAGAGAAAGAATAAGAATCAGAATCCTTTTAACAAAAAACCTAATTATCCCAACATCAAATTATTCTTTTTCGATGGACTCTAAGACAAGACACTTTTTTGTAAAAACAAAAAATAGTAAAAATATTGCAATATTACTATATTTTCACACGTAATATTGCATATGCTGTCTACAAACATTTGGACAAACTCAAATTATTGTAATAAAACGAACTGGTCCAAGAAGAAGTTGAAAAATGGGAAAATTATTTTTAGGAGTTGCGTAGTATGTGAAATAATTCAATCAGATGAATAAATTAAACACAATTAGGGTTTCAGCTGTTAAATTTAACTAAAATCAACAGATGGAAGAATTGAAGAAATATTGATTTTCAAAAATGGTGAATGTTACACAACGTGTAAGGTTGCCACTCAAACCAGCCAATGACAGGTCATAAGACCTGTAAATGCCTAGTCTTCTATATTCCGTTCTCTAAAATGTTCTCCATTCCTGTTGTTATTTTAAAAAAATATTGTACACGAATAAAGGTTGAAGAGCATATAATTCTCTTGCCGGTTCCTTGGTGTTTTTTTTATATGTTTCTCTTTTAGAAGGCACTACTAGAATAATCTAGAATATTGTCAGTATATTTTCATTTTTAAAAGAAAAAACTCATAACAATCGTTGCAATTTTGCCCATCCTAAGAATCTTTTTCTGTCACTAATAACCAAAGACGACTGTAAAATAAAAGAACTTGGTTGCAGAAGAATTATAAAATCTCGTTCTTTTAATTTCTCCGGCATCAAAAAGAGCATGTTCCATTCCTAAATTAAACACAATAATCATCAAGGTTTGATTGACTAGCATAATGTAGTCCTTGTTTCGACAGAAATACCGCTCTTGCGAACCATAACGACGGAAGTGATAGTGCAACAACTAAACTCAGGCAATGTGAAGGTGTTGGACTTTTTGAAGATTCCCTGCCACACACAATGGCGATTCTCGTGGTTTTTTTACTAGCTAATAAATTTATATAATAACATTACATGACAATGAGTACTATTCTTATAAACATCACTGATGAAATAAGAGAGATATAAATGATTAAAGTCTGGTCATTTCAATAAAACTAAAAACAATCAAGGATGACGTTTTCGAATGATGTGTGACGTCTATTACTTACTATTGTAACCACTAACTTTCTCATTTAAATATAAATCAAATATAAGATTTCAAAATATTACGGTGATTTAAAAAAAACTTATGTTGAAAAATTTCTTGATAAATAGATAAAGAGGACAAACAAGCTTGCTTGCTCATCCAGTAAAATTATTCGTTATATTGTGTATTAGAATTTGTTCATTAACTGACGTTATTATCGAATCAGAAAGAGAACTTATTATATCCGTTTTAGGTATAGTAGAAACTTCATCATTTACTGCTTTGAAAACATTTATTTTACCAAATTACTTGGAATCTGTTACTTTTATTTCAGTAAAGCTATTCTTGAATTGAACGTGCGTAGCTAGCTTCTTACGAAGAAGTGAAACATACTTATTAGCCAGTATTAATTTGCCATATTCAACAGTGCTCGACAAGATTGCACAAGAAGTACAATTGAAGTGTATGAGGTTCTTCTACAAGCATTTCTTCACAATTAGCTGATTTACTTGATGAATAACTTCACAGTTACCACCGTTCAAGGACGAAGTCTCACATTTCTTCCGCTCATTTTTAAATGAAAATGTTTTAGGACAAAACTTTTTTTAAATTAAATTACGACACGTTTATACGAGTCAAAATATTTAAATTTATATACTGAAATCCTGTACGTTGAGGGGAAAACCCTATTCCTCACATTTTACTATCACTTGGTAAAGAAAAATTTCCTTCTGTTCTGGAAATACTGGCTAAAATACTTTTAAAGATGTTTAACTTTATATAATCTTACAGTTCCATAACATATTTTGTATTGGTTGGAAGCGGCCCGAAACTCCGTAAGAGTTTTTCTAGTATATAAGCAAAATATTTTTTGTAGGCTCTGCATCGAAACTTTTATTAAAAAGTGGACATCATGTCGCTCGCAAAATAAAAACGTCGAATAAATTATCAATTTCAGCCCATTTTAGAAAACCTCTTGTTATTTGTTAAATAAAAATTTAAATATGCGAACAATTGTAATAATGGACACTCAAAGGTACGAGTATTCATACCTGTGGTGTCGAGACAATGCAAATTACACGAAAGTACTTGTATCATTAAATAAATATTTGAAAAGCTAACATTTTAGTATTTTACTGATAAAAAATTTCAAAAACCAACTTCACTTATCAACTACAAATTTCTTAAATTCTTACTTGAAATAAAGTTATCACATAAACTTTATATTTGAATCACTAACTCTGTGGTTATTCATTATAATAAAATAAATAAAACAACTTTTTAATAAAGAAGCTTGTATAGCCTAAAGATACTGTTTTAATTATTTTATTAAAGTTAAAATATTTGTAATTTTTTAATTTGTTGCAACCGAGAGGGAAAACATTTTTAAGAACGGAATATGGGACTCAAGGCATTTACAGGGCTTATGACTTGTCATTGACTGGTTTAAATGGCCACTTTTTATACTGTGTAACATTCACCTGTTGCCTTAATACATTTGGATTCATTATATATATATATATATATATGTATATATATTATAATTTTTATTATTTAATTATGTAGGTGCTTCCACTTTCCATTATGTTGTATCCCAACTAAACACAGGGCCCTTGGCCTCAGAGTTTGGGATACGTCATTATTTTATATTTTTGTAAATGCATGTATTTTTATAAATAAATACTCGTAAATATATGCGCCATACAATATTCGAGAAAAGAGATGCCGACGTCTAATTATAAGAAAGATAAGTTTGTTTGTTTTTTTGCATATAGGTACCCCGTTTCATATTTAATATTTATTAAAAAGTTTTAAGAAGTGAAATAACTGCCATAAAAACGCATGCAATTTTTTTTTTGTTTGTTTCTGCTATTTCATGTTCGTCTAGACCAGCGTTTACTAACCTTATTTATCCACGGACCCCTAGGAAATAAAGCACAATTTTCAAAGACCCTCATAATAAAAAGAGTCACGACCCGCACGCACTTATTTCAGTAACTGACCAGCGATGCCATCTTGACGGATTTGCCGTCACATCTGGCGGATTGGAGTGCTCTTATAGCGGGAAAAATTTGTATTTAACGGGATTTTTAAGATGACGGAATTCCTGGAGGATTTGAAGAAATTAATGAAAGAAATGTTACAGAGGCATTTAAAAATGACAAGTTGGCAACACTGTCACTGACTCACTTCACTTCAGTCAGTCTCGCACACTGCTCGCTGTCGCACGTTCGCCGTGTTAAGTAAGCGCAGCGATTGCATTTATTGATTATTGTTAAATGGTCCAGAGATGAGACTGCGGACCACGGGTTGAGAAACACCGGTCTAGAGCATGACGCGTGACACACCTACTAGAACATTCCGGGTCTCCGACTATACAAAACATGTTTATACATAAACATAATATTGCCGATAACAATTCCAATATTAATTTTACCAAAAGTTTATCTAACTAATAATGAAGTCTCTTTATCGAAGATGATTGAAAACTGATTGTTATTTTATATGTTATTTTTTAAGTTTTCATAAGACTAAAGTTCACAGGCTTATTGTCATTCATTATTATACTAATACCTACCTACCACAATTTTTAAATCAGATACCCACTTAAAATTATTGATATTTTAATCATAGATGGGTGATTCTTTAAATATGCATACAAGGGTATCGAAGAGAGCGTAAAAAAAACATTTTCGAATTTAGTTCCTCATACGTTTTTTATTTGGTTTGAAGTATTGTCATGCCACTAATATGATTTGAACCGAGATTGGGCTATTATTTTTCGAGTAATTGATGTTCAAAATTTTTATCCGAACGGTAGTTCGTACCGTTCGGATAAAAAAGAACACGTAAATGGCAATTTAAATCCCATTGATGGTAATTATGTATGACGAAACGGTTATTTTAAATACAACGTAATATAAATAAAAAAACATTTGAAATGAACATAGTGTTAGTTTCATAAGCGAGAATAATTTTTATTTAAATTATTATGTAAATTACAACAACGCCATATTTATTTATATCGAATTTACATGTGATTTTAATGAGAACTTGTGTTTTCTTCGAGCTCGAGGTAAAAATTTGTCAAATTTGAAAACAAACATATCCATAAACATAAACATAAAACGAAACATTAAAAAATAATAACTGGAGTGAAATCATAAAACAGGAACACAAAATTCATTTGGCTTCAACTGGAAATATAATTAAAATAATGACTAACTAAGAAACTACCTCTTTAAATTGCGTTTTTTTTTAATATTGGTGATTTCGTAGTAGGTGTCTCTCATTTTAGTAAATTAGGACTTTTATTCTCTCGGGGCTCGATTTATACTTTTGTGACATGATTCGATGAAGATAATTTAAAAATCAAATTGTCCTCGACGTAAGACAAGAACGGGGGAGACCGGACCTTGCGTAAATTCCAGAAAAGTCACCGATATTGAATACGTTCAAAATCTAAATCAATAAAGGAATATACACGCATTTTATTGTATTTTATATCAGATAGCATTGTTGCATAAGAACCATTGTTGCCTTGCGGCTTCATCATATTTTCTGTCAACTACTTTGTTCTGTTTATCTGCCAACTACATCTGCTAATTATGCGTAGCGCAACGTTCCCATAGATTTGATATGATTGTAATTAATATTTAAGCAAACAAAACAACTAGTTTCTTTGAATATTAAAATATGTTTGGCTTCCTTTTGCCATGTGCTTTGACCGTTCCTTTTAACTCTTGTGATGTCACACTAGTCAACATACTATATCAGACTTGATATATCTATCTTTTTTTTTAAATATTAAGTTGTATTTTTTGCAATCTTCAAATGGACATTTTTACACCGGATTAAGAAAGCATTGCAATTAGCAATTTGTATCCCTATGGCGGAATTTAATACAAAAA
The DNA here is from genome assembly GCF_059751315.1 of Micrasema longulum. Classification (NCBI taxonomy): domain Eukaryota; kingdom Metazoa; phylum Arthropoda; class Insecta; order Trichoptera; family Brachycentridae; genus Micrasema; species Micrasema longulum. The sequence goes on from NW_028277776.1 coordinate 82,428, forward strand.
GTATTTATCTTTGATATGCGAACAATGAATGTATTAGAGCACGAATATAGAACTCATAACTAGAAATAAAGAGACGCTGTTCTGTTGCCGGTGTTGAGAGAAACATATTTAGTCGGTTATTGACAGTAATGGGTTACGCACGCGTATAATATGAATGGCGTTTTTTTTTTTGCACCACAACAGGCCAGTCCCAATTACAGTGGTGAATTACATCACAGAACACCCAGGCTTGATGAAAATCACATTTTATTTATGTGTTCTCACCGGGAATCGAACCCGGAACAGGGCTTATGACCTGTCATTGGCTGGTTTAAGTGGCCATTTTACACACTGTGTAACATTCACTATTTTGCCTATGTTTGAACATCCATATTTCTTCAATTCTTCCATTTGTTGATTTTAATGAAGTTAAAGAGCTGAAACCTTTATTGATGCGAAGAGATTCATCTGACTGAATTATTTCACATACTAGGCAATGCCTGAAAACAATTTCCCAATTTTTCAACTTCTTCTTGGACCAGTTGGTTTCATTACAATATTTGAGTTTGATCAAACTTAGTACCCCCCTTGCAGGGCGAAAGCTGCGGAAGAGAAGGTCGTAACCGGGTGTGCGGTTCCTGTATTCGTCTCACGACGGATCACAGGGTCCTGCTGTCACACGGCTCCCAAACGAGGACCACCACCGATCGATATAGTACAAATAAGGAGTCAAAAACACGCGCGTGGACCAATTTAAAAATCGTCTTCATGAATGGTAATCAAAGGGAAACACAGGGACATTTTTTCACAGGACACGGAAAGTTCCGGGTGAGAACACTAAAATTAAATGAAATTTTTCTCAAGCCTGGATGTTCTGTTTTTTAATTCACCACTGTAATTGGGCCTCCTGGCCTGTTGTGATGCAATTTTTTATTTTGAAAAAAAAAAATTCTTAGAAAAACTCTATTAAACTTATTAACTTTAGTACATAACTGATAAAAATTTCGTATTAACTATATTGATTATTCTTTTCAAAAATTTATAATAAAAATCCAATCTTCAAAGTAGTTTTTAGGCATGTAAAAAATTACCAAAATCTGAGATTTGGGACACAAATGGTTATTCAATTTTCTATGGTTTTAAAAAAATAGGTAAGTAATGGTAAAAACAGTGTAGGGTACAAGTGTTTACTTTTAAAAACCGAATATTTTTTTTTGCTACGCTAAATCTAATATATTTTTGGCCATTTGCCGTACAATATGTACATTTTCAAAGAATCCCCATGTTCATATGGTGTTTGATAAGAATTTGCACTGTAGGTAAAAACAATATGTAATATTTCTTATACGATTCTATTTATCGAATTGGCGTTGTACCTATACTTACATTAAATCCAGCAATCAGTAAAATAACATAAAACTGGCAAAAATATTTTAACAGAGATTTAAATAAGTCACTAACATTACAAACAAAATAAAAATTCAGAAATGTAAACTAGAGAAGGTCGATTATTTGTTGTGGCTTTACCCTATAACTAAATGAAACATAAAGTTTGATTAGTGTATAATATGTAAAATATACGGTCAAAAGAGCGCATCTCGTAACTCTCAAAAAAAGAGACTAACTCTTGTGCTTGGAAAGTGACTTACACTGTTGTAGTTGTTTATTGTTAATTATAAGAGTTTATATAATTTTAAATACGAGTACATGAGAAAAAATTTGGTTATGTAAAGAAAAAACATTACACAATAATACATTCATACAAATTAAAATTTAATGTAGTTTTTACACGTGTTCAAAAAATTTCTTTAGGTTTAATTTAAATGTATTTATTGATATATTATTTTAAATAGTTTTTAGTTCATTGGGGAGATTATTATTATTTTTTACACCCCTGAAGACAAAGCTATTTTGACCATGACTTGTGTGAAATTTATGAATTTTAATATTATGTTGATATCTGAGTGACTTATTAATCTCAAATTCTTTTTAATTTTTTTTTATATATCTGTATAATATAATTTATTTTATAAAGAGTGTCTACTGAATGAACATTAAATATTTTAAATAGACTTTCCGTATTGAATGTTGAGGGTTTCTTTAGAATTATGGCAAAGACACTTAAAATCCTTTACTGTACATTAGTGCGAAGCAACTTAGAATATGCATCACAAATATGGAATCCTATGTACAATGTGCAGATATCACGCATTGAAAATATTCAAAAAAAATTCGTAAAGTTCATGTGTTTCCGGTTGAAACTTGAGTTTAAATCTGACCAGTATATTCATATATGTAAAAAACATCACCTACTGCCTCTGCAAAAACGTCGTGAAATAGCGGATATAATTTATTTACTTAAAATTGCCTCTGGTTCAATTGACTGTCCTGAACTACTTTGCAAACTTTCTATCAATGTTCCTTCCAAAGTTTTAAGAAATAACCCTCTTCTTCACATACCTCTTGTTTCATCTAATTATAGGCAAAATTCATATTTATGGCGAACTTTTAATAATTTTAATGTACTAAATAAATCATTTAACATAGATTTATTTGAAAATAATCTTAATAACGTGCGGCGTTTGCTTTCAAAATAACTCGTAGTATTTTTTTTCTTTTCTTTTAAATTAACATTTAATTACTATTCATTTTATGTTCGAGAATCTTTTTTAAATTACTGTGATGCTACTTGTGAAAACCTGTAATTGGCTTATTTGTTATTTGTTTTGTTATATAAATATGATATAATTATAGCTGTTGGTTATCCAAATAAATAAAATAAAAATAAAATAAATAAATAAATTACTTTAATAATTAATCTTTGTACTATTTTTAAGAGGGTTTAATATATTGGCAATTAAACCACCCTACAATACCATATTGTAACAAAGATTGTACAATTGAGTAATAAGCTATTTTTAAATAATTGATTTTTAAAATATTCCTTAATCTAATAAATATGTATATACATTTTCTAATTAGTTTAACTAGTTCACTAATATGGTCTTTCCATTTTTAGTTTTGGTCTATGTATACAGTGAGATATTTCATTTTATCTGTTGTACCAAGTACTGAACATGTAAGATCGCAGTAAGTTTTATTGCCTGATTCTAAATTTGTTGGTTAATAAAAAATGGGATGATTTTTGTCGTTTCCGTATTTAAAGATAATACATTTTTGTCAAACCATAATTTCAAATTAATTATAACGTCATTAGCTACTAAATTTAATGAGTATATCGATTTAAGATTAAATCACTCGTGTAAAATCAGGCAAAGTTATTTGTATTATTGTATTTTATCATTAGGATTATGTACCTTTACCGGTGAATTAATCGGGAAAGATAATCTATCGAACTATAATTACGTTTATTTATGGAAATCTCAAGAAGGTGTGTAATATAAAAGGTTGTAATATTTAATTTTTCATTAGTATCATTATCTATCCCACAGTTAAGTTACCATTAGTATCACGCAAACGAAACAAATATCAGAGGTCAGTGACAAACAAAAATATTTTTCATTTCATCGTATTTATTTCATCGTCATCATTCAATGTCCGTTCCCTAGTTGGAACATATATTTATTTATTTAACTTTTTGTACATAATGTTATTTGTACATTGGCGGACTTATTGCCAAATGGCAATTTCTTCCAACCAACCAATAAAATAAAAGTTTTATTTTTATAATTCAAGATTAAAAAGTTAAAAATATATAAAAATAGAAATAAATGTATTTGTTTATAAATTACCTCAAATCAAAACTATTACTCAATGGGAAAAAGGAATAAGCGGAAAGAGGAAAAAGGAAAGGAGGAGAGATTAAGGAAGAGAAAGGAGATGTTTCTTCAGACGTGATTTAAACAGAGATAATGTAGTAACATCTTTGATGGTGGATGGGAGATGATTCCACAGTCGAGCCGCATGGACACTATATGAGTTAGAGAAGAAAGAGGAATTGTGTATGGGTATTAAGAGAGTGCCTTGAGAATGAGAACGAAGAGGTAAACCATGAACTGATAAGCGTTGAAATTTTTCACACAGGTATATAAGAGCGTTAGGACTATGAAGTACATTGAACAGAAGTGAGAGGGAGTGATAGTCTCCCCGCTGTCTAATTTTGAGCCATTTCAGTTGCCTACGATAATCAGAAATGTGGTCATATTTCCTAAGACCAAAAATGTACCTTATGCATGTATTCTGAAGTCGTTCAAGTTTATCGAGTTGCTCACAGCTTAAATCAGTCATGGAAACATCAGCGTAATCTAGAATGGGTAGTAGTAATGCTTGTATAAGAGTGCATTTAGTACTAAGGGTAAGAATTTATGGGCATATAGTGTTCACAAAGAGCCTCCATGCATCTGTGTCTACTGCCAGCTCATGTGCGTCTTCCCAAGTCAGGTTCGCGGCCCGTAGTTCTGACATAAACTGCCAACGAGCAGTCGTCCAGGGATGGTATTCTAAAAGCAAAAGTGCACGTAGAAAACGCATTCATAACGCGTATTTACGTATTAAATACATGCTAACAGAGCGATCTCTTCGCGTGGAATTCCGTTCAGAATACCAGCCCAAGGGTGAAAATGCAACTATTTGAAAAATGTGTTATTGTCAACAACATTTTGAGTTTGTCCAAATTTTTGTAGACAAGGACTGGATTCAACTCCCTGGGGAGCTGTTTAAATTAACATATTACAACAGAGATGAAGAACATTTAAGATAAGGTAATATAGAAGTCTAGGCATCTACAGGGCTTATGACCTGTCAATGGCTGGTTTAAGTGGCCACTTTACACGCTGTGTAACATTCACCATTCTGCCATATTTGAACATCTATAAATAATTCAATCTCACCCGCATAAATAAAGGTTTCAGCTCTTTAACTTCACAAACATCAACAGATGAAAGAATTAAAGGAATATAGATGTTCAAATATGAGCAGAATGGTGAATGTTACACATTGTCTAAAGTGGCCACTTAAATCAGCCATTGACAGGTCACAAGCCCTGTAGATACCTAGACTTCTATATTACCTTCTCTTAAATGTTCTTCATCTCTGTTGTAATATGTTTATGTGTTATTGTCGCTTTTTATTTACATTATATACATGCGGAAACTGTATTGGAATTTTATATTCAATATGTATTCGTTTTATTGTGACTGTGTTTTTTCTTTATAAATTAATCAAAAGTTGCATACATTCGATCAAAATTATCATAAAAAGTTGTAAAAATTGTTTATTAGTTAAAAAATGTATCCCTTGGAAAAATACAAAAAAAGGTACCTATTGACTTATGTATGTATTGTAACAGATTATATGATTTTGACTTTTGATTTTTCCCAAAAAAAGTCAATAATATACATACATTTGAATACCCGTTTGCCAATTTAAAAATCAAATTTGAAACTCATCCGGGTTCAATGATAGTTTGGGCACATTACCAGATTCACGATGAGGAATGTAATCGCCGCAACCGCCGCCATGGCGCTGCTGCTGGCGTCGGCGTCCCCGTGCTCCGCTGAAGACAAGGCCTGCGACCCGAGCGCCTCGTGGGCGAGTGGCACGCACGTGCCCAAGGAGATTTGCTCGGGACAACTCATGTTCGAGGACAACTTCGACTACCTCGACAACTACAAGTGGCAGCATGAGAACACCCTCTCTGGTGGTGGCGTGAGTTGAGTTCTTGTTTCTTCGTCAGCTGATGAGCAATATGTCACGAGTGATAACTGAATGAACGACTAACAATGATGGCTCTGCAGTTGCAACAGCGCGCGGCTTTAAAGGGGACTTTATCGAAAATTGGTTACAATAAAAATATTTCTTTAGGCGTGATTAGGAATAAACATATTTTTGCATCGATTAATTTATGTATGAGATATAATTCGATTCGACTATTTACAACATATCAATTTCGTTTTCTAATTGGTATAATTACAGTTTATTGTTCAAGTAAACATTTGTGTTGTTATCATGTGTCTAAGCAAAAATTTTAAAATCCAGTTTCGGGTGGCAGAAAATTTCCTCATTCGTTTCATGAATTTATCTCGATGTTTGTCCAATAATGACTTAATAATGTTTTGATTGATTAGGCAGCTTACAGGTATGTAGGTATACCTATCTAATAATTAGTATTGGATAACATTGATAATTCCAATTAGATTACTCACGAATTTGTTATTTCCATATATGCTTACATAGCACTTTATTTTTGTTCGCTATATAAAGGAAAATTGTGACACTGTCGCGTTGAGTTAAGACAAAAATTATCCCGTTGATATTCAGGAATATAATTATTATTTTCTCAAATATCGAGTCGCCATTTTTTATCGAACATTACCGCATTGCTTCCGTGCGCCTTGAACGTAGACCCCTATATGTAATGTAGGTGAGTAGCCCTTTTCATAAGTATTTTTCCAGAACTGGGAGTTCCAGTGGTACAACAATAACAGAACCAACAGCTTCGTTAAGGACGGGGTCCTTCACATCAGACCGAGTCTCCTGTCAGACCAAACCGGAGAGGGCTTCCTGACTTCAGGAACTCTGGACATAGAAGGTGGTGCCCCCGCTGATCGGTAATGCTTTACATTTATAATGAGTAACAAACAAATTAAAATCCAAATAATTTCGTTTATTTTATTTTCAACAATATTTCAGGTTTCTCCGAATCGTTGTAGACATGTACCTACCTAGTGCCTGCTGAATTTAACCCTTGGGGGATTTTATCAAGGTTTACAGACGTTTCGGCGAAGATTTTAAATAAATTTGAGAAAGGAATAGAAGCCTAGAAATGTACAGAGCTCAATCAAGGATTCAACTCTTTTAGAAAATCAATAGATTTAACCCTCCGATGGTCACAACATACACTTAGCATTTTTTTTTGCCGGTGACAATATCGCCCCTACCATATCTTCCTAAGTCTAGGTAATGCTCCTGTTAGTCAGAAATCTGGAATCGTAGAGCGAGCGCACGACGACCTTTTTAGTGCATACGTCTGTGAGACACATTGCGAGCATTCGTGTTATATTTTGTGAATTGGGTTTTTTATATTTTAAAAATTAATTAATGTTTTTCGTGTGTGTTTTCAAGATTATTTTTTTTTATCAAAAAAAAAAGATATATTCAAGTTTATTCTGCGAGATACATTGCGACCATTAAGGTTATACAATAGTATGTCACCATAATATTTTATTGTTGATATTTTTTTTAAACATATCAGAATTTGCTTATGATAAATCATATTTCTTGATATATTTTTTTTGGGATGGCCAGCAAAAATGACTAGGTGAGACAAAAAAAAAAAAGGTTATTGCTAGAGGTGTCCATTCCGTCAGTATACCTTCTAAACTTAATAAATATGGAATTATATACGCCCTAGCTGATGTTAGCTTATAGCTAAGAACTCAACCAGATAGCCCTTATCTTATTGATGTAGTAAGGAGACTAGTGTTCACGATTTAAAATATAGGGCAAAATATCACAGCAGAAAATTTGTTTTCAAAAATTAAATACTTGTGAAAACCAGTTCGGATTACAGGCAGCTCTATCAACAGATATGGCAATATTTTCTGTAAAATAAATAGTCGCTTACTTTAAATTTTTTTTTTAACTAATACGTACGTGTGCTTTCTGGATCTGAGTAAAGCGTTTGACCGCGTAAATCGTAAAATATTGTGGAATAAAATGGTGAAGAGAAGAATTCCATCGTGTATTATTAATACTCTGGCAACTTGGCACACACAATAGGAAAATGTTGTAAAATGGGGAAGACAAGGAGGCTGTCTGTCTCCGGCGCTTTTAATGTATATCTGGATGATCTCACCGCGCTCCTTAATTCAACCAAAGTCGGATGTTATATGGATGATTGAACGGCGTCGATGCTAACAATATTAATTATGCAAATGATAAGGCATTGACCCCATCTATAATGGTATGCGATTGTTGGTCAATATTTACTCAAATTATGCCAACAGCAACAGTATGATTTACAATGTAAAAAAATCTACCTTACTTACATTGAAACACAACAGGTAATTTTTGTGCACCCATCACCACCCGTATTCCTGGACAACAACAGTTTAAAGGTAACTGCAAAAGTAAAGTATCTAGGGTACATACTGAAAATACGCAAAATTTGCCGGTTGATGCCGCCCGTCAATTAATAAATGCGTTTGTAGTGTCTAGAGTCGATTATTGTAATGGTATCTATGCAGGTCTACCAATGAACAAAATGACTCGCCTACAATCTGTATTGAATGCCGCAGCGAGACTTATTTTCGGAATCTCTAAGTTCAGTCATATCACTTCACTACTTTGGGAACTACACTGGCTACGTTTTCCACAGAGGGTCGAATACAAACTCTGTTGGCTTATGTATAAGTCACTGCACAACTCGGCTCCGGAATATCTAAGGGAACTATGCATTCCAGATGAACTAGCTGACAGGCGTCTCACTACGTCTACGGCGAGAGGAAAAGTTATTATACCTCTACGCAAACAGCGCACTTAATTTAGTGAACGCGCATTTGCGGTCGCAGGCCCTATGGCATGGAATGCTCTCCCTGCAGAGGTGCGAGGCTGTGAAAGTGAAGTGATGTTTCGGAAAAAACTTAAAACCCACTTGTTCTCTAAATCATTTGAATAAATCCGTAGCACGTGACAGCAAAATAAATTATTTTAATTAAATAACAAATTTAAAAGCTTCAATTAAATTAACTTAACAATAGAATCACCATGTAAAGCGCCCTTGAGGTATTTTATTACGAAAATGGCGCTATATATGTTATCCATAATAATAATAATAATAATAATAATAATGACTGATGATTGTAAAGATGATCAGGACATAGAGAGACAGAGAAGAGCCATCAATGTCAGGGCCTCTACGCTAGCAAGTCGCTTCTTTCAGTGCAGTGACGAAGTGGAGAAAATCCGCTTTACATCGTATTTGATGTCGCATGTATACAGCGGAACTATGGAGCAATTATACGCAAGCAGCGTGGAATAAATTAAGGGTTCACCTTTAACAATGCATACAGGCAATTATTTGGACTGCCTAGGTACTGCAGTGCCTCCGAAAAGCTTACAGCTGGACGGTTAAACACCTGTCCTTCACCAAAGAGCCTGGAGCATAGGCTCCCATAGGGGAACGCCTGAAAAGCTCCAACAACACGCTTTTCCAAGCCACTTCAGGGTAAATTCATTCACCCCTGTTCGAGCTATGGCTATAAATGCTGATACTACAAGCACATTATAAGATAATTCATTTTATTTTATCTCACTTATGCAAAAAATCATTAAATTATTATTTTATTTTTATTCTATTTTTTTCCTTTCTCTCCATACAAGTAGATATTTTTTATTCATTTTTGTTTTGTACTTTAGTTTCAGTTTCAATCTTTCAAATTTTTATTTAATATGAAATATATATTTTGTAAGTTATCTCTACATTGTTATATCAAAATTAAATATGTTTTTGTTTTCTATGGTAGAATTGGCTCTGCAATATTTAGCCATTTTACTGGAATAAAATTTATTAACATTATAAACTATTACAATTTCAGTTGTACCAACCCTGCTTATTTTGGATGCTCCCGTACTGGTTCACCTGACAATATTTTAAACCCCACGAAAAGTGCCCGTCTCCGCACTGTACAATCCTTTAACTTCCGATATGGCCGTGTTGAAATCTCAGCCAAGATGCCTGCAGGAGATTGGCTATGGCCAGGTACGAATCCATTCCATTCTTTGTCTTTTGCGCAAAATGTGAAATATTAACTTGTATCATACCATATTATAATCAAGTTTATCCGCTTTAACTAACAATTAATATTTTATCGTGTAGCGATTTGGCTCATGCCCTCGTACAACCATTACGGCACATGGCCGTCTTCAGGAGAGATCGATATGATGGAGTCTCGCGGTAACAGAGACCTGACAATAAACGGAGTGAACATAGGAGTACAGCAAGCAGGATCTACCATGCACTTCGGACCATATCCCGGACTCAACGCCTGGGATAGGGCACACTTCGAAAGAAACGACCCAGCGGGCTTCCACACCTCCTTTAAAAAATATCAACTGGAATGGACACCAGGTATGTAACCATTTTAATTATAATCGTTTTTAAACCTTTTAACTAAAATAAAATTATGTAATTTAGGTATAGATAAGTTTATTTCTTTTGTACGAATACCTCCCTACATAAAACATTTCCTTTTTCTGCATAAACACCTCACTAGGCACAACCCGTACATACATTTGACTCATATTCAAACAAACAAACCCATTACCATTAGTATGCCCCACCACATTATATTTGTATGCAGATCTCGATTATGCACGCAGATAGATTATTCTGACTTTTGAAATGTCCTAGTATATTTTGTTATGCCATGTCTGTCCTGAGACAAGACTGATCTTCCTCATTTTTGCATACATGAAAATTTACACTGAAAATCTTTTGATCTTTATGTTTGCTGTCTATTTGCTCTACATGTCCAAACCAATGTTGCAACCCTTTCTTGATTTGTTGATTATGCTTGTCTCAGCCTTGCATACTAGGTGGAACTCAACATTCGTGATCTTATCATAGATAGTTTACTAATGTTATTATTAATTGCACATTCGTCTGAAATACTGTATTATTTATATTATAAATATGGTATATTTTTGCACCTTTTTTCAATTTCATACTTTGCTTAGAGTCAGTGCCAGAACTTCATTGTGAACTGCTTATTTTACCTACCTACTGAGACAAATATTTATTTGTTAACTACTTTCAATATCTTTCTTTGCATCCTACGTTCTCTTCCATTCACAACGACACTTGGTACATCTCACTCTATCTTTAGACAGTTTTCTTACTCTCTCAACTCTCAAGAACAATTTTACCCTCCATTTGTCCAACGCCGAATACACATAGAATTTACCACGAATTTACCCTGTGCCCGGCCTATTTTTGTGAAATTCCATGCTTTGTGAAGGGTTTCTTAAACGTGTCATAATCATGAAAATGCTAGGTTAAATCAATTCTAGCTTCTCGTATTTTTTTGGAACAATTTAATAAGTCATTTTTGCATGAAAGCTTTACCAACATTGGCCTTTATGGAAAGCCACATTGTAATGTTCGCACATATACCTACAGCGCCTCACTCCTTTTTTGTGCTTTGTATCCCGGAGCCGTGTAAACACGTGATTATAAAAACCACGCGTTGCGTCCCGGTCCCGGGTTTTCACGTAGTTTACCAGCAGCGAAAAAGTACTAATAAAAGTCGCTAGATGTCAATAAAAGGCACTTTTTTAAATAGCTGGTAAATCATGTGAAAACACGGGACCGGGACACAACGCGTGGTTATATAATCACGTGTTTACACGGCTCCGGGATACAAAGTGTTAAAAGGCTGATAGCTCTACAATTTTCTCATTCCACTTTAGTACCCTATCTCTTATATACGAGCATAACAGGAGCCTACTCCAATCTGGGAGAATCTATTCCTTCTCTAAACATCAGGTCGATTAACTTCTGCAGCAATACAAAAATTATTTCACCACCCGCCTTTATAAACTGTGACAAATTTATATAATTCTTCCTCTTTTTAATTTAACATCCTATTTTAGTAAAAGACGTTATATTATTTGGTGGATAAATCATAGGTAAATATTATAATATAACTACATATTTAGTAATAGAATAGGATTTATATTATTTAACATGAAAAATCACATTCAAATATTAATTTTAGTTTATACTTTTGGATACCATAATTATCTCTAAGGTAACCTAATAATCCGAAATATTAATGTTATATTCATTTTAAGCAAGTGGCTTAAAACTGGAACGCTTAAATCTATTCTAACGAAATTTAGTTGTTAGCGCACTTTACCTTTTCCGAAACAAATCTAGTCCATTTTTTAACCCAATGAGATCAGCTCTTGTGGCAGCTTATTCCAACCATCAACAACCCGATTGCACAGTAAATGCTTCCGTAGATTTAAATTGACTATCGTTTTCTCCAACCTGAGACTGTGGCCTCGAAGACGAGCATCTTGTTTAAGCGTGAACACGGGATTCAAATTTAGGTAGCAATAGTAACTGTGGAGTATACTGTGTGCTATGTGTCTCTATCAGGTCACCCCTTTCTCGCCTTTCTTGAGGGTAGGTCTGATTTAGAATTTGTATATTTTTAGTGGCATATTCGGTGTTATATATGCGAAGGCTTCTTTTAACAAGTAGATTGAATTGGATTTTTTTGTTATGTTCAATATGTGACAATGCCATTTTAAATCATTTGTTATTGTTATTCCAAGGTATTTTTGTTGTTTTACAGCCTTCAAATCTACACCATTTGAATTATAAATAAGTTTGGGGTTTTTTGAGTCGATATTAAAAACTGTAGATTTGATAACATTGAGTGTGAGAAGCAATTTCTTAGTGCATTCATGAATACTGTCCAGCATAACATTAGAAAAAACACACACATTTTCTTGCAAAATTAAATGGTTTGATGTTTAGATATTTTTTTTTTTTAAATTGCGTTCTTATGATTTACCAAACTTGAAATATTGGCCATTTTCAACATGTTGTAAATAACTCCCTATTGGGAAATAGGAATCAAGTTGTGGTAGAGGGGGGTTCGAACCTCGGACCTCTGATCTGTGAGTCCGCGGAACTAGCCACAGGACCACAACCTGGGTATTTTTATTGAGGTTTACACATTTCTTAAAATTAAATGTTAAGAAAAAAAATCATGTATAATACAATAATGTATAAAATTCCTTAATATGAAAATTTGTCTCTTTCGATACAAGCTTGTGTTGAAGGATACGAATGTAATAAAATAGAAACGAAATTAGCTATTATAGCCCTTAAAATGTAACATGATTAGAATGGCGGCTTCCGTGGCGTAGTGGTCAGGACGCTTGACTCACGCACGGAAGGTTCCGGGTTCGATTCCCGGTGAGAACACAAAAAATAAAATGTGATTTTTCTCAAGCCTGGTTGTTCTGTAATGTAATTCACCACTGTAATTGGGCCTCCTGGCCTGTTGTGGTGCAAAAAAAACTGAAGAAAAAAAAAACGACAGTTGTCAGAAAAAGTGACGACATAACTTTGTAGTAACGTCAAAGAAGTTATTTATATTGACACACTAAAAATCATTTGTATCCGACGTGTTAATTTATTTTTTTAATACAATGCTTGAAACATAAACCAACATTTATATATAAAATCAGCTTTAAAACTAAAAGAAAACAAAAATAAACTTAATTATTAACGACGTTTTCACAAGGTTACATCATTTTGCAAACGTTAGAGATGGGACAAATTGATCAATGTAAATTGATCGAATAAAAAAATAATTAATTTGATGTTGTTCATGAAAAAAGTATAAATGTCTCATTTTTTGGTGAATAATTATGTTAAACACACTATAATAGGCTTGTTTTTGTTTCATGGTTGCATGAAATAACTGACGAAAACGATTTGATCAGTGGTCAGTAATTTCCCATCACTAATGAAATTAGTATGACAGCTCTCATTCTAATCGAGCTATATTTTAAGGACTATGGACTAATAATAAATAGTACTTTGTAGTTGACAAATAATTTGGTAAAGTAGAATATTAATTTGGTTCGTTTAAGATTACATGAAGTTCAGCATTGATGGTGATGAGCTAGGAAGAGTTACTCCGCCAGCAGGGGGATTCTGGGCGCATGGAGGCTTTGAAACGGCCGCACCTAAAGTTGAAAACCCTTGGAGGTTCGGAAGCAAAATGGCACCTTTTGATCAAGAGGTAAAGTATATTATTTATTTATTTATTATCATTATATTACATACACAAAATTATAATTTATGTAAAGTTGCTTTGACTGTCTAACTAGGGTTATTTACCCCGTTCTAAAACAGTCAAAAAATATAAAAAACAGTAATCAATTTATAGAAACAGTTATAAAGATACAGGACAAAGTGAAAAACAAAGTAAAAAATGGAGTAAAAACATGGTAAAAAATGTAGTAAAAACAGAGTAAAATGTAATAAAAACATAGTAAAATTGTAGTAAAAACATAGTAAAAGTGTAATAAAAATGTATTAAGAAAAAAAACGTAGCAAAAAAAATAATTTATAAAAACAAAGTCATAAATGCAGTGAAAACATAGTAAAAAAAACCATGAAAATAGATAAATATGTCTGTAAAAATATTTTGAAACTCAGTAAAATGCGAAATAAAAACAGAATACATAGTAAGAAACATATTTAAAGTCATAATAAAAAAATGAATGTATGTTGTATAGCAAAAAGCATATTTAAAGAAAGAAAAAAAAAACAGCATTTTAAAAAATAAAGTAAAATATGTAATAAAATAAAATAATTATGGACATTGAGTTTACGCAAAATATGTTTAAAACGAGTAAAAATAAGTGTTAACCGTACTTTGTTTTTTTAGTTTTATATTATCCTAAATCTGGCCGTTGGTGGAACTAATTTCTTCCCAGACAACGCAAACAACCCGGATCCTAAGCCATGGAACAATAACTCACCGACGGTAATTCAAAACTTTATTTTAATCCAACAGATGTATATAGAAGACAATTCTCTCCAATTTATGTATCCACAAGCCTTTTCAAATGTTCATATTTTTAAAAACGCATAATTTTTTGAGTAAAAATTGAGTGGGCGAATAATGAACTGTAAAACAATAAGGTAATAATTATTCATCTCATTATGCAATGGTTAGCACGTTTGGCTACATATGTGATCAATTTTCTTTGAGTCCGCGTCGGATTCCTGACAAGGTCGGGTGTTTTTTCAGTATTTCGTAGTCCCAAACGGACTTCTGAACTTAATCTTATTCTTTCTTATGGCATAATAGGATGGGGAGAAGCCTAAAATAATCATATTAAGCCTTTAGAAACAGTTCTTCATAAAAATTCAACTTTTCCCTCCATCCAATTATTTCAGGAAGCTGAGCTTTTGAGGCTACAAGAAATCTATTCCCAGCAATGTCTAAAATATGTTTTTATGGGCCAACATTTATTTTCTAAAACTTCTAATAGATCTTGTCAAAGATTGAATAGTTTACTTGAAATCCCCTATTGTAAATCCAGACTCGGGCAAAGACACTCGTTTTTCATAGCTCCAAAATTGTTCAATACATTTCATAAGTTGTTGATTTGGATTTGTTGAAATTATGGATTTTTTAATAAATAGCATATACTTTTATCATTTTTATTGTCAAAAATATTGTGTTCTAATATTAGCATTTATTTTTTATTTTTTGATATCTATCGTTTTCTTCAAGTAGCTTTTATTTAAATTTCAAATAAAATGTGTACCCACACACAGGACATGCCTTTGTGGGATTTTTTGCGGTGTTTATTTAATAGTTTTTTTTTGTATTTATAACTTATTTATACCTGTTGTAAAACGCAAAGAAAAAAATGTACTCAATAAAATAAAAAATCTTTTCAGCAATAATAATATTTAACATAATTGTGTAATGATGACTTATGTTTATATTTTTATTTAAAACACATACAGGCAATGAAAGACTTCTGGAGTGGAAAATCTAAGTGGCTTCCAACGTGGAAACTAAATGAAAATGACGGAGCAGATGCTTCTCTTCAAATTGATTATGTTCGAGTATGGGCTCTGTAAATCTTTGAAAAAATCAAATACTGTAATAATGTTTTTTTTTAAGAAATAAAATAATTACAAAAAACAAAATTTATCCATTTACATCCATATATGAGCAACCACCAGCTCGCGGGTTGGATCCGGCCCAAAGCTATTTTGTCCGGCCCAAAATCATCTCGACGAAGTAATAGAGAAAGAAATTAATAGTTCCAGGGAGCGAATAATGGAAATGGCATTGCGTATAATTCTTAAGGAAGATAAAGAAAATAAGGAAAATCATTTGTCTTTTTGACAGCACTTATACGTGTGAACAATTTTTTTCAAAGATGTAACACGCTAAATCAAAAATTTGAACAAGTATAAAAGACGAAAATCTCAAAAATTCTATGCGATTATCCTTAAGCAATACCAATGCCAATATTTATAGTCTCGTAATTCAAGTAGAAGGCCAATCTTCACACTAAACTTTTAAATCAGCATATAACTTTAATATTATGTCTTTCATTATATAATTAAAAATATATATGAACAGTAGCAACGTGTTTTATTTAATTTAATATTACTTTATTTTGTTTAATAAATAATTTGGTCCGGCCCTTGACTCGGAGACATAATGATAATTTGGCTCCAGACCGAAAAAAAGTTGGCCATGCATAATTTACATAATAATTTATCAAAGCCAAATTTATTTATATCAATAAATAAGCAACAAAACTTTAAAAACTATTTTGATAATTCCATGCAAAAGACAGTCCACCTACTTTCCAATTTATCGAACAAACAGTAGGTCCTTCTATAAAATTTATTGAAGTGCAATTAACGTATTTAATATTCTTGTTAGTGCATTTTATTCAACAATATTAGTCAATTTTGCGTACAAATAAAACAAAAAACTTTCATTCAAAAACTGTTGGCTTGAAAAAATATTATTTGTGGGACTCCACCCACCGTTATTTGACCTGCTTTCGTCTTAAGGACAGTGCAGAAATTGAATCACACACTTCCTGTATTTAAACAATAAATAACAAAACATCAAAACTACTGGTGTCAAATTGTTTACACGCACGGATATCAAATTGCTGACAGTCAGGGAAATAGAAAATTCCCCACTAGAAAGTAATAAGAACACAACAGACAATTAGTACAAAAGTAGTAGCACCCTTATTTGTAGTTACTCGTTTAATCAGTTATGCAGTTGCTCCATCAGTTACTTGGTTCAGTCAGTTAATCCATAACTGATTATGTGTTATTCAACATGTAATAAACACACATCGAAGCATAATTAGCAGGCGCTGTGGCGCAGTTGGTTAGACTGCCAACTGTGAAACTGGCGTTACGGGTTCGATTCCTGCCAGTTGCAACGAAAAAATTCAAGTTTTTTTTTCTCAATTGGTCTTGGTGTTCGGGTGTATTTTTTATAACTTTCTTATATATCCTCACTTTCCATCAGCTGATAAGCCTTTAAAATAGAAGCTTAGCGGGTTATTCCTTTTAAACAAAAAAAACTTCGTTTTCTTCGGAGTTTAAATTTTTTGCACCTTATTGCACCACATAAATAAAAATAGAAAAAGATATGTTTTTCAATATAGGCACTTGCAAATGTAAGCATATGAATACTATACGAAAATAAATAAATGTATGTACAACAATGCATTGTTATTATTAGAGCACACAAAGGAATATGTTAATGTGTGTGCACTACTTCAAGATTCTAATTAAACATTTGAAAATATACAACAAAAAAAAATGTATCTATGGTACACAAAATTAAGAATAAAAAATCATTTAAATTATTTACATTGTTTTGTTTTAAAAAATCTAAATTGACAATCCAATATGTCAAGTAAATATAAAAATACTTAAATGTTACAGTAAAACAAGAAATATGGACTCAAAATTCAAGTGTAATATTATATAAAAATTACTTAGAGAAAAGATAACATGTTTGCAGATGGCTTTAACATTTTTGATGGCAGCCAAAAACATTGGCAAATATAACATTCGCCTCCAACAAATAATAAAGTCAGATAAAAGTATTCAAAATATAATATTTAACCAACCCTTTTTGAACCAACCCCAAAATAACGTCAAATTTCTTCTTTCGGAATGGAAAAATTCACCCTTTGAATGTACAGAAATATTTGTAAAGAAGCGACATGTTAGAAGATATTCTAGTAAGAATAATTTTACTCCTACTCCACCTCTGCCCCGTTTAATGTACTTTCAAAATCCATTTACATGGATAGTCAATAAATTTGATTTGAAAATATTAGAGTTGGCCTGGGATCCAACATTCAACCAATCAGAGTTTATCAGAGGTACTAAACAGGTATAAAATTATGCTTCTTTTATAATACTCTTAACTTTATTAGATAGTAGACATTATTGAAATTACATTATTTGTCTTTGCTACATAGTTTTATGTTTTTTTTTGTTTAGTTTCTTGTGCATAGTTTCTTCATATAACTGTTGTAGTTGGCTTAGGCCGAATTCGAGAAAAATACGTTTGAATTAAAACAAATTAAAAATGTACTTATTTACTATTTAAAATCCATTCCCTGTGGAATGGACTCCTTAAAATAGTTATATCTTAAATTTGCTTACGTAGATCTTTCCACCTTACATAGTAAGTAGACATGTTATTCAGGCTTGTTCATGTGAATTATTATAATTTTTATTTTATATTTTTACAATGAATTATCTCACACATGCAGTAAATAATAACCACTTAGTGGACAAGTTCGTGCTTCTGAACTTCATTTAGTTATCTCTCTGCCAACTGTATCGCATTTTCTTTACAATATATTATTTTATGTAAGATACAGTAATAACCTATTTCAAGTTACATAAGTAATAAGAAAATATCTTTGTATCTACATCATAATAATACATATGTATATGAAATGTTAGCATCAGGTACACAATTTATTTTACTAGGCAATATCGAGGGTGACTCAGTTGGTGGCCGAGGGTGACATGATAGAGCTAAAAGGACTCCTGACACGAGCAGCTCGTTCCAACTTAGACACTGACCTTGAGCAGCTAGAGTCAGAAGTTGTCTGGCCACTCTTGTCCATTGAACCAGACAATATTAGGGTAGCTGCTCCTAGAAGGATTCGCTTTCTCAAATATAAGGGTACTGCTAACTTTTAATAATATCTTGATTAAGTACTTTTATATTTTCTAATGACAGTGAAAGGGCATGAGGGTTAGATAAGGTCACGTTAAGTCTGTATTGGGGTTTGCCCAGTATTTTCTTAATCATTTTATTACGGATGCGCACACTCAGAGTGAAATTAGTTAGGAACCCCAGTATCTGATAGCTGAGTGCTGACCCTCAATAAATATAAGGGTTTACTTTTGGGTCTGGCCTCAGCGATACCAGGGAAAACATTGTCTAAACATTGCATGAAAAATAATAGAAAAATTAATTACATATGTTGTAACCCAAAAACAGCCAATAAAAACTTAATAGTAATGTACGAGGGTCAGTCAAAAACTAATGCCTCCTATTTTTTTTCTCCTCTTTTTAATTGTGGAGAAATTAAAATGCTCTAATTTTGTTGCAACAGAGAGGGAAAATATTTTTGAGAAGGGAATACGGAAGTCTAGGCATTTACAGGGCTTATGACCCGTCATTGGCTGGTTTCCTCAACTCTTCCCTCTGTTGACTTTTGTGAAGTAAAAGAGCTGAAACGTTTATCATTATTATTAATTTATGGATAACTTATACAACGCCATTTTCGTAATAAAATACCTCAAAGGCGCTTTACATAGTGATTCTTTTAAATTTGTAATTTAATTAAAATAGTTTATTTTGTTGTCACTTGCTACGGATTTATTCAAATGATTTAGAGAACAAGTGGGTTATAAGTTTTTTCCGAAACATCACTTCACTTTCACAGCCTCGCACCTCTGCTGGGAGAGCATTCCATGCCATAGGGCCTGCGACCGCAAATGCGCGTTCACTAAATTTAGTGCGCTGTTTGCGTAGAGGTATAATAACTTTTCCTCTCGCCGTAGACGTAGCTGACCTAAGCGTGAGACGCCTGTCAGCTAGTTCATCTGGAATGCAAAGTTCCCTTAGATATTCCGGAGCAGAGAGAGCGCATGAGATTCATCTGACTGAACCAATTCACCTTCAAGGCAACGCCTGAAAACAAATTTCCAATTTTTATACTTCTTTATCTCTCTCGGTGAATGTTACACAGTGTGTAAAGTGGCCACTTAAGTCCGCTAATGGCGGTTCACAAGCCCTGTAATTGCCTATACTTGTTTATATAACAATCCATAAGGGTTCATCTAATAACCTGTGGATTGGTTTAAATAAAAAAGTAAAATTCCCTTCTCAAAAAAGTTTTACCTCTTTGTTGCAACAAATTTAGATTTAAATAACTCCCAAGGGAGGAAATCCAGCCTGTCTAAAAAAAACATCTGGACATACTCACAACATTTTTTAATTAAAATGCAATTACATAGGTTGAAGACCATACTATTGACGATTAGATGTATATATGTTATGCATGTCGGGGTCACGGACAAAATGGCCCGTTTGGGCACTAGGCGCCACTATTTAAGAGCGCTGCGGCCGACACGGGACCTGGAGTAGTGGGGGTAGGTAGGTACCTCCTCCCCATGAAAGCTTCATTATAAAACTTTTACCTTAAGTGTGGGTGTTAACATAATTTGTGTCCGTTTTTTTCCAAATTAACAGGGGGACAAATTACAACAAATAGTCTATTGTATTTTCCATTATTTTACAATAAATTGGTAAAAAATGTATTCTCCTTCAATATTTTAAAACAAATTAGTCAATCATGTATTCTGCCGTCATAAAAAAGAAGGACGCATCTAACATTTTTTTCGAAAATGAGTTAAACACATATTCGGAATCGGGATAAAAATACGCATCTACTAAAAATACATATATCATCCTTAAATAACCACAAACCTATTATTTTCACTAATAAATGAGACTAAACTGCAAAAAGTCTTGAAGATTACTAAATATAAATGGCTATTCTGACTTATATAGTTATTAAAGACTGATTAAAATACTTATTTTTTCTTCTATTCCGTTTTTAAAAACATCTGAGATGAATGTACCTACTTGTTTTCAATTAAATTTAAGCTGTGCTGGTAATTTCGAAGTAAATTGATTATTAGGTCGGCGTTACTAGTTTGAAAAACAGTAAATGGCCAGTAACATATATTTTATTTAGATGAGTAGAGTCAATAATTGGCATATTAACACTAAAAAAGAAAGACGTTTACTTAATTACCAAATAAAAAAGGCGTTTCTAGCCAGAAACGTCCTTTTATTGAAGTATAACATATTTTCTTGTATCTTTTTTATTAAAAAGAAGATGAAAATGTTAATTTTAAAATATATAACGCTAAATTTAATAAAATTAATATATATTCCGTTAGGGCAAACCATAATACATACTGTCGCATAATAAAATAGTTGATTTTTACACAGCTAATTTTTCAATCTCCGAGTAACAAAATATTTATTTTCTCCGTTTTTTGTTTTATGTAGAAACGTCCTTCTTTCTTATGACGGTAGTATTATCCTTATACGTTTAAGAGGTGTCGAAAAGGCTCACTTTCCCCTACTTGACATTCCATTTTGAAGGCTTTTAATAAAATAACATAATACATGTAACGATGTAACGTAAAATATAATATACGTTTCTTCATACGATTGGTTGGGAGGAGTCAAAGGAACTAATGACTATTGCAAGAAGATAAAAATTGTAGCAAAAAATATATCAACAGAGAGGGAAACATTTTTGAGAAGGGAATATGGAAGAGATTAAGTGGCCACTTTAAACCAGCCAATGACAGGTCATAAGCCCTGTAAATGCCTAGACTCCCATATTACCTTCTCAAAAATGTTTTTCCTCTCTGTTGCAATAAAATTGAATATGAACAACTCCTTGGGGAGAGGATCCAGCAGGTCTGCAAGCATTTGGACGTACTCAAAACTTTGTTAAAAATATATCTGTTTATTTCTAAGTGCGAGTAATATTACGTATTGCCAAAAAAAAACAATAAATGGGAAATTATCAAAAGACATAATGTCCTTTGGTAATCTTATCTCTTTTTATCCCTTGGTATGACATTGTTGGTTAGATATTATTATTGTTTTTATTTTATTCGTCCCCTTAATTATTTTATGTATAAAAATTTCTACAATATATTTAATTTGCTGCTTTTCTGTGAGCGAGCCAATTTCTTTGCCCATTAGTTCTACATAAGAATAGATATTTATTTTGAGTATAATCCTCATCGCCTTATTTTGAAGAATTTGTATATTTTTAATTTCTCCTTCATTACATAAAAAAAGAATGGAAGAACAGTAATTTATGGGGTACAGTGTACAGTGTATAGTGTTATGGGGTATATTTTTTCTCCGAATATTCATATATTTTGTTTTTGAGATATTGAATTTTAATTTATTCACTTTTAACCTTTTTGATGTATTTCCTAAATCATAATTAATCTTATTTATCACTGTATGATAATTCGGTAGTCAAATTGCAGAAGGGACCATCTGTATTTTTGTCAATGTTTTAGTTTTCAAAAGTTTTAATTGATATTTCAGTAAATACACGCAGCAAAAAAAAAATCAGCGGCTTTTAGAATGGTGATTTATTATTGAAAAGCAACACTAAAATATTTTAGTTTGTAATTGAGACGTATTTTAGTTCTCCTGAACATTTTTGAAAATTACAGATGGTCCCTTGTACCATCTGACTACCAAATTATCTCCTGATATGTAAACTAGTGCATCATCTGCAAAAAGTTGGATTTCACAATATTTTAGAATATTTTATTTTATATTTTAATCTACATATAAAAAAAATACTTGTCGGTCGTAGTACGGGAACTAACCCTAGTTAGACAGCCAATTATATTATATTAATTTTAAATATATACAGGGTATTCTTTAAACCATGTCACATCCGAAACCACGATGATCAGTGTAACCAAGAAGACATATTGACACATTAAAATAAATTTTTAGAATGAATAAAATTTACAAAAATTAAATATTTAAAAAACAAACGGTTGCTTACTTCTGCAAGGGAGAAGCGAGGAGAGGGGAGGGGGAGTCTGATACACCGTCAACCACATGGCAAAGCCCTTCTCGCTTCTCCCCTGCAGAAGTAAGTAACCATTTGTTTTTTTTAATTTTTTTTTTTTAATTCTGCGTTCTAAATATGCTAATACGTCTTCTTGCTCATACTGATCATCGTGGTTTCGGATGTGACAGTGTTTAAAGAATACCCTGTATATATATTTATATATTTAAAATTAATATAATATAATTGTCAGTCTAACTAGGGTTAGTTCCAGTACTAAACCGACATCTGGTTTCCAAAACTCATCTCGCCGTACTCTTCGTATTATTTTTATCCACTCTATTTTCCTTCTTTCATCAGCAGTCAAGCTAAAATTCCACTAATTCAATTAAAACCAATGCTCTTATTAATAAAAACTAGCATAAAAAAATTTACTACCCTGGCAGCACCAACAAAATTTCCGTTTTATTTGACAATCTGACAGGTGGAAAAATAATACAAAATTTGAGTAATGCATTTGGTACTTACACATGCATTTGCTACTTACACATGCATTTGCTACTTACACATGAAATGTGATCCCATACTGTTTCTTGTTGATCCCAGCAGCATTTCTACATTTTAAAACGACACAACACGGCATAGTTCCATTCAAATCGGTAGTTGCGTACTGAGCGATGTCTACAAAGAAACTAATGGGTCAAAACGCAAAACTACTCGTTTAAGAGTAGTTTAGTCGCCTTCTGTTTGATGCGCGTATGCGGTTTCTGGACTATTCTTAATTCTATGGGCACAACCAACGTTAACACCTAGTACAAATATGTTTTGGAATGCGAATTTGTTTTTATTTATTTAACTTTTTGTACATAATGTTATTTGTACATTGGCGGGCTTATTGCCAATTGGCAATTTCTTCCAACCAACCAATAAAATTATAGTTTTATTTTTAAAATTCAAGTTACATAACATATTCAATAAAAAATAAAGATTAAAAAGCTAAAGATATATAAAAATAGAAATAAACGTATTTGTTTATAAATTACCTTAAACAAAACTATTACTCAATGGGAAAAAGGTAAAAAGAGGAAAGGAGGAGAGATTAAGGAAGAGAAAGGAGATGTTGTGTGTGTTGTATTGGGAACATTCTGAAAATGTTTCTGATGTGCGAGAGTTGTGTTTAGTTTGTATTATTATGTTCTACCTTTCAAGGCAGGATCCAGGGGGAATGGCTGCGACACAATCTCGAACTAACACTGTATTCCATCACCGTCATACAGAGAAACTAGAATAAGGTTAATGTACTGAATGTATTTGATTAATCAGAAATTAACAATACTGCAGTGAGGAGACAAGGAAAGCTTAGTTTTGTTATTTTTTTGCGGATAGATTGTAAGAAATATTACATTTTTGCTAAATTAGTATGTAAAAAATTCATAGTGAATATGCAAAATGAAGAAAGACATTAGCATTTATGATCAGTTTCAGGAAAAGGCAAGCGCTTTTACTATAATGATGGTAGTGATACACTGATATAACAAGAACATGGAAAAAGCATGGATAAACTAGAAAATTGATAAAAAAAGAAACTATATGACTGCATCAGCTAATTTACAAAAGTGTTGCTAGCACATAATTAGTACGAAAATTATGTGCTAGCAATGCTTTCTCTACCCCCGCGAGAAAGTTCAGAATCGCACTGCTGGCCGTAAATCTGCTTATTAGTATGAAAATTACATGCTAGCAACGCATTCACTACCCTCGCGAGAGCATTCAGAATACCAGCACAGTACTACTTGTGACCTGTTTATTGGAGTCGCCGCAAGTCGATGGCTACCTATAGTAATATTTTCATAAACACTGTTTTAATGGGATGGAATAATTATGTCAGTTGACCAATCCATTATATTTCTTAGTTGTTACACATCCATTTACATAATGTGTATTATTGGCACTAAATAAGTATTGGAATAAACACGATTCACCTTATTATTATGTGCAATGACAGTTCTAATTTGATATGTGTAAATCTAGGTGCACTTGGTTTTAAATACATAAAAACAGAAAAAAAACAACATTACACATTACATTTTTTTTCAAAAGAAGAAATATTTGCGTTCTTGTGATTTACCCAAATATTTCAATTTTGGGAGTTGTAAATAACTCACTTTAAGAAAATGGGAATCAAGTTGTGGTAGTGTGAGGTTTGAACCTCGATCCTCTGATATATATATATATATATATATTATATATATATATACAGTGCTCGATTTCAGGCGGAACGCGGCGGAACGGCGTTCCGGAACCTCTCTCTGTAAAAAAACTAAATTATTTGAAAACAGTTAAATTTAACTGATTTATTAAACTTATGTTATTATCTATTATCTATTACGGTAAATTAACTCGCAATTTATTAATAAAGCATATAATTGTAGCTCGAAGCTAACAGATAGACTCATCCGCCGCCGCGCACGTGCAGTATAGCTTCCTCCCCTCCAGGTTAGAGATAGACTCGTCCGTCTGGCGTCTACTCCCCACTTCGTTCATCACTAGATGCTCAGTTGCTCAGTCGTAGTCCCGTAGTCGGGAGTCCGTGTTGTCCTGTACTGTACTCTACTACGCGCTACCCACTTGCACACACGGTCTTCTTTTATTTATCTCTGTTACGTTACTGTTACGTGTTATTGTTGTGAAATAAGATGAACAAAAAGTTAACCGATTTTTTTTTACCCTCGGGTGATACTAAGAGACTTAAGCGAACCATTGATTGTGAAGACAACCTCACGCAACCATCTTCAACGACCTTACAACTGTCAACTAGCACTGAAAAGGTAACCAGTTCAGATTCTGACGAACATCACTCTAAAGAACAAGGACAAAAGGTTGAGTGTAACGACAATGCCTTGCCAGATTGTTGGACTAATTTTCAAAAAACTGAATTTTGCGAAAAATATCACTGGTTGTTAATTAAAAATGGAAAGTTAGGATGCAGTACTTGTAAAAAAGTAGGGATCTTAGATAAGATTAACAGATGTTAAGAAAAAAACAGGTATGAAAATTTCAAAAGAATGGGCAAATGTTGAAATAGACAGTTATGGTGACACTAAACAGAAAAAGCAAACGTCTTTAAGGAAAAAGATTTTTGACCACAAAGAGAGTGCTGGTCATAAAGCAGCTGCTGAAATCCTAACCGAAAGTAAAGACGGAAAACTGGAGAAAACTATTTTGAGACAGAACTCTCATGAAAAAGAAATAACGGGGAAAATTTTCCGAACGGCGTACAAGGTTGTTAAAGAAAATCAGTCTTTTAACAATTTTGAAACGGAAATTGATTTGCAAGAACTAAATGGGATTAACATGGGTCGCATTTTACACTCAGACAAAGCCTGTGCTAAAATTGCTTTGCATATCAGTAAGGAAATGAAAAAAACCTTTGTAGATGAAATCATTTAGAATGATACAAAACTTGGTTTGATAATTGATGAATCCACGTCCTTAAGTAATAAGTCAAGTTTAATAGTATACGTTCGGTGTTCTTTGCCTAAAACTGGTATGAGTGGCTCCACTAACGTCTTTTTGGATCTAATAGAACTAGATGGCGTTACTGCTACAGCTGTTTTTGACTCTTTGATGAACTGTCTTCGGTCTAATGGAATATCTGACGTATTTTTAAGTAATAATTTAACAAGTTTAACTTGTGATGGTGCTGCTACTATGATCGGTAAGCACAAAGGCGTTGCAACATTATTTCGTGAGAAATTTCCTTCTGTTATTGTTTGGCACTGTGCAAACCATAGACTTGAGCTGTCAGTGTCAGACGTTATTAAATCTGTTTCAGGAGTTAATAGGTTTAAATCTTTTATTGACAAACTCTATGTTGTCTATCATGCTTCACCAAAGAACAGCAGGGAACTTCGAAGCTGTGCAACTCTTTTGGATACAGAAATTTTAAAAATTGGAAGAGTCTTGAGCACCCGTTGGGTGGCATCTAGTTTTAGATCTGTGTCAGCTGTTTGGACGTCATATGAAGCATTAGTCCAACACTTTAAAGAAGCTTCAAATGACCCGTCTAGAGACAGCAAAGATAAAAGTACTTTTTCCGGACTTCTTAACAAAATCACAGAAACTAATTTCATTCTAGACCTGGGATTGATGGCAGATGCTTTGCAAGAACTTTCAGAACTAAGTGAAGCTTTACAACATCGGAATGCAGATTTGAACTATGCGAACAGAAAATTGCTAATCACAGTTGGTTTATTTGAAGAAAGAAAAACAGTTCCAGGGTCCTACTCAACAATGGCTCAAGAAGCAGTAAACAACTTGTCTTTTTTCGAGGTTCCTCTCCACACAAAAGAAGGGAGATCAGACAATCAGCCGTTGAACCCCAAAATATTTTACGAGGCCCTTAAAACTTCTATTGAAACGAGACTACTTGATGACAAAGATGTTGAGTTAGCTACAACTCTTGAAGTTATGGATACCAAAACCTGGCCGACGAAACTCCCAATAAGTTTTGGGGAAAATGAAATGAGGAAACTTGCTTCCAGGTTCAAACTTAACGAAAGACAGTTAATTACAGGTTTACGCGAATATATCTACTCCAGAGAGTTACCAGAAAGCCTCAATCCTGTAAAACAATCAATTGACTCGGTTGCCATTTCATCAAGTGAATGTGAAAGAGGATTCTCTCAGATGAACTTAATAATTACACCGCTGCGATCTTCACTCAACATAAGAACGGTTTCTGGCCTGATGTTTTTGAAAATTAATGGACCTCCTCTTAGACTGTTTGATCCAGAGAAGTATGTTAACTCTTGGCTGGTTTCTGGACACCACTCGGCGCTAGCTGTCAAGAGTAAGGAAAGATCAAGAGAAGGCAAATACGAAGAAAACATGATGAAGTTTTGGAGTATATTTTAAGAACAATTTTTGAAACAGTTATGTTGTATTGTTTTACTGCTTTTCATTATGTTTATTAACATGTTACATACATAAACATGTATGTTTATTAACTGAGAAGTAAAAACAGCCTAAAAATGCGTAATTTTAAACTGAAATTTTGAAAATTTTCCGAGGGCCCCCGGACCCCCCTTTAGCTGGGGGGGTATGGAATACCCCCCAGACCCCCCGGTGTGTCCGCCCTTAACAGAGTTCCGGTACCTCAATTTTTAGAAATCGAGCACTGTATATATATATATATGATCTGTGAACGATCTGTTAATAAATGTAAATTTTTATTGATCCCCAACATTACTCAATTTGTCAATTAGTTCTTCCTGTAAATATTAATTAAAGTTTAATGAAAAATAAATATCCTTACAGGTGAATTACTAGGCACATTGTAATCATGATATCTATGTGTATTTCAGATCAAAAATTTTGCGATGTGGATATGATGTTTGTCGCCCTAAAATGGGTTTCACCCAAACAGGCAGATGGTCTTGTGTTCTTGGAAATCTTCGCCAGCTTCCGGAGGGAGTATACTCCACACTCCATTCCAGAATGGACAATAGCATATTTTAAAATTATTAAACTAAGTGTACTGGAAAACAGTAAATAGTATTGTTGTAAGGACTAGGACTGTCCAAAAAGAGGTTTAATATTTTATTTTCAACCTTGATAAATTTTAAACCATTCCATAATTGGATATTATTGTCAATGAGAGATATAAGTTTAGATTATTTACAAGTTTAAGATTCTGTAAAATGGATTGCTTTGCTCAGAAAAGTGTATCAATTTTAACATATTTTTTTCAGTTTTAGCCGTATTAGATGTCATTGTACCCGGAAAAAATTATAATGCAAATGAAAGCAGAAAGTTCAGTGCTACAGGAAATTGGATATACAAAAAGGTTTCTTGCACGAGGTAAAAAATAGAGCATTTAATTTTATGGCGAAGTTTTTCAAAAATGAACGAAAAAATTAACCAATCAATTATAGTGTTGTTGTGATAGATTTCTGGTTTCTGGGTAGCTATGTTTTTCAATGTTTATAGTCTAGTTCTCCTAAGGATGTCCAGGTTTTTATGAAAGCTATGTTATTACTGCCCACGACTCCACCTATGAACGCTCAATCACTTTATGGTATTGGTTGGAATGCAAATCGTTTTTGTTTCTTTTTTTAAAATTTAACCATTTATACAGACCCACAAGTATAAGTTGGCACGATTAAATGGCGCTGAAGTATATTTTAGGGTTGCCAGACTAGAATGTTTCCAGATATCGATGTTTAAAAAATATATATACATATGTATGCATAATATATATTGAATTAAAGACGTATCTTATAGGAATATTACAAAATGCCTTTAGCTAAGAAAATTCACCTCCAGAAAATAACTAAAGCTTTTTGTTTCTTTAATTTATTATTTATGTACATAAAATACAGGATAAAGTAAAACAATAAATTAATACAGAATAAGAATTAAATAAGTGTGGTCAAACAAATGGATGCCTGACATATCACCATCATCAAAACGTTCACTTTCCGTTGAGTCTGAGTCCGATTTAGAAAAGGGGAGTTGGTCATCAAGGTTTAGATAACCATTTATCCTATTTTTCTTCTACACGGATGAAGTGGTCACAGTGCGCTTTCCATTCTGCTGAAGAAATAGATTGAAATGCCTCTTCAATCAATTTTGGGATTTCTGCTTTGTCCCTTCCGACATTCTTTTCTGCAAGCTTTCTTTTAACCGAGCTCCAAATCAGCTCGATGGTTCAGGTCACAGTGGTACGGAGGCAACTGTAAAACTATGACCATTTTGAGTAAAAATATTGTCAATTTTATACACTGGAAGCTTTTTATCAAATGAAATAATTTCTAAACGTGCCGGTTTACGCATTGTAGGTAGGTACGATAAATTGTTTTCCAATAGCCAGTTGCGCAATTTTTATACCTTGATATTTTAAGTGGGTGTTTTATTTAATTTGATGCTATGGTATGGAGCATTGTTCGTAACAATAATTGATGATTCCGGTAAATTTGGCAAGAGTTTCTTAACTAGCCATTTTGGGAAATTTTCGCATTCATCTCATCGTGGTTATCACTACTTTTTGTATTTTATTTAAAAACCAAGGAAGCATCTTTAACAAATTCTGCTTCACTGCCAGCATTTACAATTATCCACTGCGTACCCAATGAAACATCTTTTAAAATTCTGGGTGTTTGCCAAAACTTATTCATTAAATATGACGAGTGGACGAATGTCTCATCAAGGTATATGACTGGTCGTCTATCATAACTTAATCGGTTCATTTTTAATTAGAATAAAACCGTTCCTTCCATGCTTAGATATCATTCCGTTCCATCATAATTGCTCTTTTAGAGTGACTTTTTTTAAATTTGAAGTTAATTTCCAGAAGAATCATTCCTAAAGTTTCACGGCTTCCTTCAAAATTAATATCGTTTCTCAGATCAATAAGAAGTTTAGGAATGGTAGGTACTTCCTTTTTTACTGTATAAAACTCTTTAATTTTTTTGTCTGATGGCACAGTAATCAATGCTGTCAATTGTGATATTTGTTTTTATATTTTTCTTCTTTCCAGGAGTTGCTATTTCTGTTGAAGAAGCCTCGAGGGTAATTCAGGGCAATTCAGGCAAAACAGGTCGCTTAGATACACCTACAAAAAAAAACATTAGTTTGATATAAAAATATGGATTAATAAATTTATAAAACACATTTAAACAAATATTATTAATTATATTTTTTATTTGCTGCATAAAATCTATCTATTAAAAAAAGTTTTTAATAAGTAGGGTAATTAATCTTAAGGTGTGACAACACCTACCAATCATAGCAGCAATGCGAGCATTCACTTTTTCAAATTGAATTAATGGTCCATTATTTCTTAGTTCCCTTTCACAAAATGCTTTAACTTTTAGAATAGTCTCTCTTATACCACTTTTCATAACATCCGGCATTACTACAGAGTATTACTTTGGGGTCTGTTAGCGTCCAATAACTTGAAAAAAATAAAACACAACAATGATGACAGTAAAGAAGTCCATAGATAAATCTCATAAAAAAATTAATTCATGCTTATGCCACCGCCGACTTGTACTTGTGACTCTGTAAAATAGATCATCCAATTTTGTCAGATAAAAAAATATTTATTATTTATGATTTTATTATTAATAGTTATTATATATACAATAAACCCCCCTTTTTACGTTTTTCAAGGGAGCAACAAAAAAAGTTTTAAACTGAGGAAAACGTGAGAAAAGTGAGGAAATTAAAAATGTATGAAAAAATGAATTTCATAAAAATAAAATGAATGTTATATTATAAATATACTATTAATATGCTAAATTATAAATATACTGGCAGAAAAATTGTAAAAACGGTAATAATTGAGGACTATGAATATTTTTACCTACTTGCAAGTATTTCATTAAAAATATTTTGTATTTTTTTAATCAATATTATAATATGCTTTTTTTATTGAATTTATAAAGAAAAAACGTGTTTAAATAACTGTATGTAGGTACTTAAATTTAAAAACACAAAAATAACATTTTTAATATGAATGAAACACATACAATGATTTTTCCCCTAAATGTTTTAAAAATTTTAGGGGAAAAAAAGGGAAATTTTATTTACAAAACACAGAATTTCAACCAGTAAATACAGCGGGGGAAAACTTAGTGTTTTACACTTTTATTCAGTTGCCATGTTGCCAACTCTACTGATTTTTCAGTAGATATACCGATTTTGGGAGTAATCTACCGAATTCTATAGATTTTTAAAAATCTTGAACAATAGGCTTTTATGACATAACAGTAGCCATCCTCTCCTCCCGCCAGTTATTTTTGAGAAACTGTTCCAGCTGATAACAAATCTACCGATTTCAGCTTGATGGAAGTTTTTATGCTGCAGTTTTATTTAAACTTTATAACTTTAAGTAATAACACACCACTGACTAATAGAGTCGCCCATACGGACAAAAACCATTCAACGATTATCGGCCATGAAGTTAACTACAGTTTACAGCAATACAACAGGCCGTAGGTACTCAGGTCGAGAACTGCAAGTGCAAATCAAAACCGTCCATTAAACGTTTGTTGTTAAACTAAAAACCAAACTAAAAATTTGAAACGCTTTTGTTCTATGCAATAGAGTTCAGTATAAGTACTTACATCTTAAGTCTTTGCAATAGAGCTAAAGGGCTTCTCTAGGGAATCATTACTCTGAGATTCAAACCATATTCTTTTCACATTATGTTCATCACTCCAAATAATATTTCTATTGCACATTTTTAATCTTACTGCATCGTAATTTATTGGTGTAAAGGCTTTATCTTCCTACACATGTGTCAACTGCGTGTCACAATTTATTCAAATATATTGAAACAAAAACACCAGATTGATGGCGTTTTTGTTTAAAAAAACATATAAGAACATAATGAAAAACTAACCCAAAGAACATCGGAATGTCACGTCGCGTCACAAGATTGTATTTGATTGAAAACTGCATCCAAACTGGATATAGGCATTTAGTTTTTTTTAATAAAAATTGCAATAACAGTAACTGTTAAGTTCCCGTTTTAGAAATAAAGCTGTTCCGTCTTCACGTTTAAAAAATAACAGTTTAGTGCAGTGCTCTCTGTCCCCAATAAACGTATGTACAATTTTATTAAAAAACAAAAAAAAAATATGTTAAAAAGGACATTAAATTACGTATAAACTACATATAAACAACAAAATATACAAAGAGGTAATTATATTCTCAGAGAGACACATTGCCATTGCCTCGTCGATAAGTTCATCTTTCGAAAAGTGAACTAATTATTTATTGATATTAAAAGATTTGTAATAGTAATTACAGAATATTTCAAACATAATTTTATAAAAACTTTTAGAATAAATAAATAAAACTTAATCCATGTGATAGAATTTGGGACTCAGTAAAGGAGAAGAATAAGTGCTCGAAGGTGGAGAAGAGTATGGTGATACGAATGGAGAAGTCATCTTCTTGTCTGCAAAAGGACTCATGCCATCCCTTGAGTAGTAACGATGCTCAATCACCTGTAAAGGAAAGGCGAAACACATAGGTTTATTAATAGTATTTTTCAAATTGAAATTACATTCAGAAAAAGTATATCTAAGGTCCTGTTGTTTGATCGTTAGTAATACATAGTTTAAAATTAATAATAGCTAAAAAAAGACAAAATAAACATTTTAAACACTGAATATGTTTTGTAGGAAGAAAGAAATTTTTCAAAACTTTTACTAATGATCAAACAACCCGGCCTCAGTCATACAAAGTAGTACCTATTATTTACAAAATTTTCATTATATAGAGAGAGAACTCAACTAGTTTTTTATGGCCTCACTTATAATAATGTTTAAATTCATTCTTTTAGATACTTGTGATGTTT
Source organism: Micrasema longulum (assembly GCF_059751315.1). Taxonomy (NCBI): domain Eukaryota; kingdom Metazoa; phylum Arthropoda; class Insecta; order Trichoptera; family Brachycentridae; genus Micrasema; species Micrasema longulum. The sequence continues at coordinate 115,498 of NW_028277776.1, forward strand.
TACTGTGTTGTTGTGCTGTGTATTTATTCTTCTTCTCCCTGACACTTCTTACAGCGTTACAGTGTCCACCATCTGAACTGGTGTCGTTTTTTTGAGATAACCGAAAAAATCAGCACTAGCTGAGCACTATATAGAGACCCAGAACCACCTCCCAGACCCAACAACCCAGAAAAACATTAGTAAATATTAATTTGGCTACACGTGACCTACAGCCACAAAATCAAAACTTTAGGTCTACGGGTAAGAATAGAAATAACTACCTTATCAAAAAATCTACTTAGTTTCACAGCGCTAGAAGTTCCAGGAGCCAGAGATCTAAGAAACAAAAATTGGTTTTATAAATAAAAACAATTCCAGAGCAAGATCCTTATGTTTAAACATAATAACTAGGGGTGTAATGGATGTGACTTTTTCGACATCAGCGGATGCGAATTTTAGATATTGACATCTGCGGATGCGGGTATTTTGAGAAACAGTATAGAAAAAGAAGCACACGCAAATTTGTAAGAAAAATTATATTTTTTTTTATAAACAAAATATAACAAAGGCAAAAAGTAATATAAAAATAGCATTTTTGTTTATTTCTGATAGGTTTTAATATTTAATCAAAAAAGGCAAAGCCACAAAATTTAATTATACAATTGTTTTATGTAATAGAAAAATACAAAAAGAAAGGAGAATACCTAAATTTAAACATTACGTTAAGGCGTTTGTGTAAATTTAACTTTTTCTGTATACATAGGTATCAGGTGCGTGCGGTGATTATTATCAGTAGGGATGCTGACAAAAAATAATCATGTTTATACATTTAGAGGGTGTAATAGTATATATAGGTAGATATCTAATTAAAATAAATATTGCATACAATCACTTTTGTAAAGTGCGCTTGTAAGTTTTCCATTATAATAATAATAATTAATAGTTGATCTTGTATAAATTAACGGAGCTCAGGATGAGGCACGTCGAGCGGTGAAGCTGTAAAAATTTGGACAGTACCTAAAACTCAAGATGTTCTAAAGTTTTGGTTAAATTTCAATAACACGCTATTTAATACTTTATGGTATACGTTATTAGAGTTGTTTTTTCTTTGCAATACTCAAGTTGGATGCTCTTATCTCCGTGAGTCTCATAGAACAATAGGACAGCTTTATGAAGTTTAATGCCTGCGTGGAATTTTGAACATTTGGATTAATAATAAAATACTGGACTCAAAATGAATAGTAGTATCCAGATTCCAGCGTATCAAATGAATACTATTAACTATCAAGGCCAAGGTACCTTGATATAGGAAATACGCATACTTATTTAGGTACGTATACTGAAAATATTGTTTGAAATTGTAAATTGCGTGCGCTCGAACATTTTCTGCGATAATTTTAGGAATACTTTTAAATAGGAGCATCTACAGTACGTTTGTACAGAAAGCGCCTGATAGGTCGAAAATTTTAGGAATATTTTTAAATAGGAGCATCTACAGTACGTATGTACAGAAAGCGCCTGATAGGTATATAATATATACCTACCTAAAGATCACATCTTATACATAATAATACTTTGATATGTGAAAAAATAAGTTTTATTTATTATTTTATTTATTTTTGCACCACAACAGGCCAAAAGGCCCAATTACAGTGGCAAATTACATCACAGAACACCCAGGCTTGAAAAAAAACAAATTTAAATTTTTGTTTTTTCACCGGGAATTGAACCCGAACATTCCGTGCGTGAGTCAAGCGTCTTAACCACAACACCACGGAGCTGCCAAAATAATAAGTATTAAGTTAAATAATAATAAAGTTTTATAACATTTAAAACAATATTATCAAAAATAACAACTGAAAAGTACTTGTTCAGTAGAATACGCATCGGTTAAACATCAACGATAATTTATGCAAAACTGGATGCGGATCTTCTTAAGTAAGCGGAGGTTCCACAGATGCGGAGCTTCGTTACAACCCTGATAATTACTATGAACAGATACCAATAAGCAAATTATTTTTTTACCGTAGTTTGAACTCGCTACAAAACGACTCTAAGACACAATATTAAATTTTGGATTTTTAATAAAACAATAATAATCCAATGAAATGTCAGAATAATATAAAATATCTTTGGGTATATTAATTTATTGATGTAAATATTTAGAATATTATCAAAAGGGAAATGGAATGACTAAACCTACGTGTGCTGGGTGTATGTGAAACACATTGGACTGGATCAGGCCATTATAACAATGACATCTGTCAATCGGGACACTAGTCCGGAAGTGCGAATGGTGTGGCTTTTATAGTCCCATAGAATATTAATAAGGTGGTAATTGGATACAATCTGATAAATTATAGAATTATGAGCATAAAACTAAACACAACATCGGGTTGTGGTCCTGTGGCTAGTGTCTCGGACTCACGGACCGAAGGTCCGTGGTTCGAATCCCACTCTACCCCAACTCGATTCCATTTTCTAATAGTGAGTTATTTACAACTCGTTGAAAATGGCCCTCAAAATTAAATATTACATAAACATATGGGTGTATGCCTCAACATCTTCCACTTATGACGAAGCAATAGAGGATTCCTACCAACTCTAGATAAAACATTCAAAGAATTGCCTCGTCGATAACTGACTTTGAAACAAACTAATTTTTAAATTGTATCCTACCCAACACTAAAAGATAGGAAAATTTCCAATCACACCAAAACTAATTCGCACTCTGATATTTCTAATATTTCTCTACATCTCTCTTAAAATCCTAGTGACTGTGCAAGAATTGGCTCTTTTAAAATGTGGTGTTGGCGTCGTATTCTATGGACTGCAACTATTGAATTCTTACTTTCTTATTTACCTATTTGCATTTATAAATTTAACAATTAAAAATAAATACATTATTCAAAGTTTAGTTTAATGTTAATTTGACTTATTTTGTAATGTTTATTTCTTTTTTGTACGAAAACTAGTTAGCGTCATTAAATAATACAAAACAACATGCAGCATAATTTAAATATGCAAAATACCTCTAGCTATTCATCTTATAAAACAATAAACCATAACTGAAGTACATTGTCGTTGGCTATTTTTTTATAACAAAACCATTAATTTTATTACCAATGAAATTGTTATGTTCATAAATATATGGTAAAAGTTTAAACTATCTCTACACTATCAGATACGGCTATCAGATACTGTAAGTATTACTGCCAGATGCAAAGTGAAGTAACATTAGGTGACCCTCTACGCTCTCGTACTCTGTCAACTTCACGATTCGTGTACAGGGAGCTTTAAGGAAGATTTTTGTCTATTGTGTTTGGTAAAAATGAATGAATATCATGGCAAGCAAACCTTGTTTGGTGACAATTCACAAATATTTCATCGGCCCCGCATTGTTCCGCTATACTTCCAACCATTCTTCTATACTGATTGTTTCTCTGTTTTTCTTCAGCTAAATCCCATTTGGTACCTATCACTAGAATTGGAATCTAAAAAGGAACGACAATCACATTACCAAGATTACCAATTACACAGTGAATTTCATGGACACACACCAGAAATAATAACACCAAACCTGAGTGGTTCCAACAAACTGCTCCGGGTCAACATCCACGTTGCTTGATTTTCCTCCAGATTCTCGGTTCAACACTTCTGTTAACCATTTCTGCAAGTTTTGTTGGCTTTTTCGGTTTGTTAGATCGTGAACTAGAATCATTCCTATTAAACACAAAACCCTTTAAATATATGAATACGCTAAATAACCATGTTGCAATTCATCACATTGGAAAACGGGGTGAAATCCTACACCATGCCCATGACCAGTTTCAATTCAGTTCATTGCTGAAAATCGGCGTTTATTTTTAAATAATTTATATTTTACAGAAATAATAGTTTAAGAATAGACTTTTTACAAAAATATACAATAAATAATTGATTTTAAATTCAAACATATTACACATTTGAGCTTAGTGTAGGTAGCTTGTATTATATGGTGACTATAGTTTCAAGGTTAATTGCATTTCTACTACGAGTTGTAAAAGGTTCTCAGTACGCGTGTATTTTCAAAAACCCTGGCAGTACACAGTAATATGGTATATAGGTTAGAAGAGTAAGGAAGATGCATGTTCTTCGCATCTTGGATTGGTGTTTTATTATATTATCAAAGACGAAAGAAAAGCCTGTTACTTTTTCAAGGATCGAGGGCTTAGTTCTGATCAGTTATTACATTATGTTATCAGTGGTCAATGTGTCTGATTCTCAGCCACTGATGGAGCATTGTTCATATTCCAACTATTTACAAAAGAATAATTTATTACGAGTGTTTAGTGAAACTTCTTAGTTACTGTAAAGTGTTTGTACACTTTTAATGACTTCCGTGAAAACTGAATGCCGCTTTTCAATTTGAAAAGAATAAAGTCGTTTTTAAGAAATACAATGTCTTAATGCTCTACATGACTACAGTCACTATGTTGAGTTTTTAAAGAAAATTTATTACTTCAATATGAGATTTAAATAATGAACAGAAAACTAAATAAATAAAAAAAACTGTTTAACAGCACTTTTGTTGTATTTGCTTCAAAATAAAACATGTGAGTCGAAGTCCTGTAAAATTCAACGCCAAAATTTTATAATTTTACTGAATATTTTTTTTCTCATGTTAAAGATGATGTTAAAGTTGTTATTTGTTGCAGTGAGATTGTAAAGAAATATTACATGTTCACTAAATGAGTACACATACAAACAAATTATATTCAGAAGAAATAAATTGAAATTATACTAAATTAAAAAAAAATTGGATAACACGCAATGACAAAGTATAAGATTGATTATTCTCACCATGAGTTGGCTGGTAAAATACACCCCGCGCGTTCCGGTGGTTACTGAAGCCACCTACGTCCCACAGCTCTACGAAGTAAGTGTTCTGCGCTTGGGTCCCCTCCTTGTACTTATGCAGCTTTACTTCTACCGAACATCCAATAGTCCAGCCAGGAGAAGTCAGTGGCTCATTTTGAGATATCAGATGATTCAATGAAGTTTTACCTACACCTGATATATAATTTATGCGATTTTAGTAGAAACATTAGGATAGTGTTGTTGTGGACTATCTGAGGAATGGTAACTGGGCTATAATCACATACCTGCACCGGCTTTAATCTTTGTCTAGAGGACTACACACTCCGCTCGATTGAAGAGTGGAAGTTGTTGCCTCTACATTTAGAAGAGAGAGTAAGAATGGTGATGGAAGAAAAAAGAGTAAAGGGAGCCTTTATGGCATTGATATATACACACATATGTATATATATATATGGATATATGTATATTATGTACATATATATACTAGATGCAGCACTACACGCCCGACTTGTGTTCCATTCAACCTAGGTTCTGGAGCATGTCTTGTATTTGGTGGAAAATTGTGTTTTACAGGCAGATGTTAATTTGTTCTATAATTGCATTAGTTAAATTTCCATTAAATTGCCGTAAGATAATGCAAAAATACATCCACAAATATTTGGAAAGCTGGTGGAATATCATTTCATCCAGTAAATGAGTCTTTATTTAGTTTAAATTAATTTTCTTTCAAATGTTCTAAAACAGGGTTGTCAATTATTACACTTCAAGTTCTGATTTGAAATTATTTTTGATTATGATGATTATGTGTAATGAAGATTTCAGGATTGCATAAACATAAAAAAATAGATTTTTTTTTCTTTTACTGTTATATTTTATTTTACGTTTCAGAAATTGTCAGGAGGGAAATAAAACATTATTATTATTATTATTATTATTATGGATAACTTATATAGCGCCATTTTCGAAATATAATACCTCAAGGGCGCTTTACATGGTGATTGCGCAGCCGTGGCATTATCAAGCGTCGTATTAAGTTCATACCTGACTATGAGCCAGATATCGATAGTCAAAATACAAAAATCTAATACAGTTGAAAAGAATATGAACCGAGCATGAACTGTGAAATTAAAAAAAAGGATTTAAATTTATTTTTGGTCAATATTTTTTTTTTACTAAAATAAAAGGTAAGAATACCTGTTCCGGACGTCAACACGGGAAAACGGCCTTTCTAGGGACCGCCACCGCGCTAAATTATGTGATTAGCATTAGGGACCTTGGTATGTGTTAGAAATGTGCTTCCCTTCAATAAAGACTAGTATTTGTTGCTTACGGGGGTGGCCTTTTCCATACCAGGCATTTAGAATACGTATTTAGTTTAAATAAATTAGTTTAAGGATTTTTTAATACTCATTGTTTCGCGCTGCGCTAGCGCCGCTAGACTGCCGTGAGAGTTATTATTATTATTCATTAAAGGCATGCAGCCTTTGCTGATGCGCCTATATCTTGTGTACTGTTTTTTGTCTGCGTACTTCTTTTTTCAAAAAAGCATCCAAACGGTTTTTGAACTGGTCGACTAAAATGGAATGGATAACTAGACTGGAAGGGGGAAATGCGTACATACGTGACAGGGAGGGAGACAGATAGAGCGGCCGAGCGGCCTCCTCTACCGCTCTCTCTCTCTATGTGGTATGTGACGGCCTAAGGCTCACGCTGCAGGGTTGAATGGTGGGGCATGCAGCGCCGACAGTATAAAAGATGTATTTTCAAAATTGAAAGATCACTCGCAAATACCCATTTAATAATTTCGTGTCTCCGAAAGTCTTGCATTGGAATTTAATCATAAGATTTAGAAAGCTAATTATACAGAATCAATTAATTCCTAATCTAAATATCATAGAATTAAGAATAGTCCAGAAGGAGCGTAGAATCATATTAGAATACATCGGACTGTGTCCAAAAATGTCCCCACATTGCCCCACTTTCGCCGCGAGCATTCGTGAAGTCGCCGCGTAATGTTGCCAAATGGGAAAAAATATAATCGCAACACAAATGTAAGGTAAAAAAAAAGCAATCTGTTAATTTCTCTAAAATTTTATTGTGCACGCGGAAATATTGATTGACACAACAGAGTAGATAAGTAAAGGGTCATTTAATAAGAGTAGTTGAATTAATGAACTTTAAACTTTAAATATAACAAATTTTATTTTACATAAAACGGATATTTTTACATCATGTTAAATAATATTTGATGTTTTAAAGATAATATAGGTCAAATGTCCACCACAGAGTTGTTTAATCCGAGGTTCAATTTTAATTATGTCTCTTATTATATGAGCAAAGTAGGGTAAAAAAATTTACTACCCTGGCAACACTTACGAAATTTCCATTTAATTTCTTCGACAATCTGACAGATGGAAAAATAATTCAATTTTTAAGTAATGCATTTGTGACAAACACATTTATTTGATAATTACACATGAAATGTGATTGCATCCTGTTTCTTTAAGATCCTAGCAGTTACACTTTAAAAGGATACAACACGGCATGGTTAAATTCGAATCAGGAGTTGCGTACTGAGCGACGTCTACAAAGAAACTAATGGGTCAAAACGTAAACCTACTCATTTATGAGTAGTTTAGTCGCCTTCTTTTGATGTTCGTATGCGGCTTCTGGACTTTTCTTAATTCTATGCTACATACTTAAATTTCATTGATAGTAAAAAAAATATGAAAATCCTCAAAAATTTTAAAAATAAAGAATTTCATTACAAAAAGGTGATTTGTAAGCAGCATCAACCCTGGGTCTTGATCTGCAAGTTTTTTTTTGTACAAGCTAAGCAAATGTGAAACGGTGCGAAATAGCATACATATTAAAATTGATTGTGAAGCGGCATAGATCGTTAGTCCTTTTTACTCTACAACGCGTATTGCATGGCAATGTTAATGCGGCATATTGAAACCAAAATGCCTGCTTGTGTCATGAAAGCATTTAAAAACCTTTTGGATAAACATTGTAAAAAGGATTGTATAACTTTTCATTGTTAAATATTTGTTCACGAGTGATTAAAAAGCTCAAAACAATTGATATTAAAATATAAATATTATTTTTTTGGAAACATCAAACTATGACTAGCGGCGCCGTTGCCAAGCTCTTACAGGGCTGCACTGATAGAAATACGTTTTAAAAATATAATAAATGTGAGTTAATATTATTTTTGCATTCCCCAAAATCCAGTGAAAAGAAATAAATGGGTCGAAATTATAAGGAATTCAAGAAAATACTCTAATTGGGACCCACCAAAAATTCATCTATTTATTATTAACGATAAAATACGAACTATTTACATACCAAAAATGATTATCCTCCAATTTTTGGTAGCATTATTTTTGAATGCAGGCCTGGTTTAAGAAACAAACTAAGTAATTGTAGGTACGTTTTCGTGTCACAGCCTGTTAACATATTCTACTCTATAGGGCGCGTCTATGTATAATTATGTCAATGACTTGAGCCAATGCATGAAGCATCATCTCTATTTAACTATACCTCAGTGCTTTATGGTCATATGTAATGTACTGACACGTACCGCTGCTAGAAGAATGAAGCAGCAAAATCGGTAACCAATCCATCTATAAGTTACAGGTCAGGTATTAGTTAGGTATTAAAATCGGTAACCAATCCATCTATAAGTTACAGGTCAGGTACGTTTTCGTGTCACAGCCTGTTAACATATTCTACTCTATAGGGCGCGTCTATGTATAATTATGTCAATGACTTGAGCCAATGCATGAAGCATCATCTCTATTTAACTATACCTCAGTGCTTTATGGTCATATGTAATGTACTGACACGTACCGCTGCTAGAAGAATGAAGCAGCAAAATCGGTAACCAATCCATCTATAAGTTACAGGTCAGGTATTAGTCAGGTATTAAAATCGGTAACCAATCCATCTATAAGTTACAGGTCAGGTATTAGTTAGATAGAAATAGTCACCCACGGCATGATTACGCCATATATCGCACGAACGATGAAAGAGTAGGTAAATAAATAAATATCTATATATGTAGCGAGTGTGAGTGGCAATGTAAGATGAAGACAGCCAAAAGACTTGGCATGGTAAAATAACAAATAATAATATAACCCTAATAAAGTATCATATAAGGATTGTATTCCAAGATAGACACACAATGTGGAGTTTCATCATATGCCCTATGGGGAAAATGGCGTGATAGTAGTATAAACATACCAGTATCTCGTTTTTAATATGCACACGTCATTATTGTTTCCTAAATTATAAAGGTTCGCCAAAAAATTAAGAACGCGGGAAGCATTTGAAAATTGTTTGTTAGGAGTACGTTAAGTTGGTTAAAATGTTTATCTGTCAATTTCAATTTGGTGGTGGCGGTCAGTGCTGTCGCGTTGAGCTTCTAAAGGCCGGATGGCATATAAAGATGCGCATATATTTGGATTAGAGAGAAATATGTACCAGAATCTCCTACTACAATCACTCTCACTTTGTCAATAGCAGCCATCACATGGTAAATACACTTTTAATCATATTTTTATTGGCCAATCTACCCAACAAAATAACTTCACCTCACAGAACCAGCGCAGAACGTCCCACCGAAGAACTACACTAACTTTATTTAGCTTCGCTATGTTGGTATCTTCAGTGTCTATGAAAATTACCAGTAATGTTATTATAATATAAGTTTTGACTGTTTTCATTTATATATTATTTTTTACATATTTGTATATTTCAAAAGTGACGTAGATCAATGTAACGAAGCCTCTTACCAGTTTACTACCAATAAAATTAAATGTGATTACTGATACATTTTAAATAGTTTTTGGTGCTGCCAAATGACAATATAATGTTTTCCTCATTTTTATTTACAGTATAAGATTGTTTATACATTTTAATCAAACAATAAAAACAAACCGATTGGAAGGTCGTATTTTTTTTATTATCAATATTTTTTGTTGTTATTTTATTCTGTGTTTTTTATCCATCGTTTGTATTATAGGAAAAATACGATAGTTTGCGTTTTCACATCTGGCAATGTACCGAAATCAATATCGAATTTGTAATTCGACTGAATCGCTGAAAGGAGTGTTTGTTTCGCAAGTCTGCGATCGAAACATTAAACCATGGCTTTTATTTATTGCGTAGATATTCGGTGAACTGTTATCAAAATGCCGAATTTCAACTACCCCGTAGTTTGTATTTTGTTTATAAGTTTGACGTCTCATTTTTTGATGTCGGCCAGCGAAGAAATTGAATTGACACAGCACAGTGGATTTTGTTCTCTTTATGGAGGTAATATTTGTAAAAATTATACCAATGGTCTGGTATGGTTCAGTGCAAAAGATAACATGATGAGTGGGTTAGAAAATGAAAGAATCACGACAGGTCTCTGGAAAGAAATGATATCGGGACTCGTCGGTCCCTGTCGAAGTGCGGCTGAGAAAATGCTCTGCGCTTACGCCTTCCCTAAATGCTCCATCAAGGAGGGCGTCGCTATCGGATTAGATCTGTGTTACGAAGACTGCATCGCTGTCAAAATGCAATTTTGCTACAACGACTGGGCTCTGATAGAAGATAAGAAGCACAGGGGAGTGTATTTCAAATCAAAGGGTCATTTCAGACTACCGGATTGTGACACACTGCCCAGATATCCAGGAAAGGGAAAGTATCCAACTTGTTCCTACATCGGTCTCACTGAAATGAAAACTGACGAAATTACTACCGACTGCATCTTGGGAAATGGAAGATTCTACCAAGGTACAGTCAATGTGACTCAGTCAGGACTCGCCTGCCAGCGCTGGGAGTCTCAGACTCCTCACGAACACCTAAAACCGCCTTTGGTGTTCCCCGAGGTGCAAAACTCCGAGAATTACTGCCGCAATGCCGGTGAAGAAGTGAACAAGCCATGGTGTTATACACTAGATCCTAACGTGCGATGGGAGTATTGCGATATTCCTTCGTGTGGTAACTCCTCCGAGGATAGCGGGAGAAACAAAATTCAAATGGAAGCTTTCTTCACTCCCCTCTTTATACTCGTCGCTTCTTTTACAGGACTGGGAATAATTCTAGTTGTATTGCTGATAGCTCTGTTTTGTCATTACTTGTTTAAAAACCGTTACTCCGTCAATGTGTCTTCGGCACGCCGGGCAGATGCGGGTATCGATCTCGACAAGTTGCCGAGTAATTTGGCTTACCACAGTACAAGTGCCCAGCTCAATCCCAAGCTAGAAAAGCTAGAATTTCCTAGAAACAACATCATATACATCAGAGACCTCGGTCAAGGAGCTTTCGGGCGAGTCTTTCAAGCCAAAGCTCCCGGATTAACTGCCGAGGAAGAATTTACTCTAGTTGCTGTTAAAATGCTCAAGGAAGAGGCTTCCGAAGATTTACAAGTGGACTTTGAGAGGGAAGCGTGTCTTCTCGCCGATTTCGACCATCCAAATATAGTAAAACTTCTAGGTGTCTGCGCTATAGGCAAGCCTATGTGTCTGTTATTCGAGTTCATGGGCCGTGGAGATCTTAACGAGTTTTTACGAGCGAGCAGCACGGCCGACGGCTACTCCGCACCTTGCAGCGAGCCGCAGGAAGACACCAAATTGTTGAAGCGTATTCAACTGTCCCACATAGACCTGTTAAATATCGCTAGACAGATAGCTTGCGGCATGGTCTACCTCTCTGACCGCAAGTTTGTCCACAGGGATCTAGCCACCAGGAACTGTTTAATAAATGACAGTATGGTAGTGAAAATTGCCGACTTTGGCCTTTCGCATAAGATTTACCTGCAAGACTACTATAAGGGCGACGAACACGACGCTATTCCGGTGAGATGGATGCCCCTAGAGAGCATTCTGTATAACAAGTACACGCTGGAGTCGGACGTGTGGGCGTACGGAGTGTGTTTGTGGGAGATCTTCTCCTTCGCTCTGCAGCCGTACTTCGGCATGACTCACGAGGAGGTTGTGCGCTTCCTGAAGGAAGGGAACATGCTGGCGTGTCCGGACAATACTCCGCGCTGCGCGCATGACCTGATGCGCATGTGCTGGCACCACCAGCCCTCCAACCGACCCAACTTTAGAGACATTCAACAAGCTTTGGATAAAATCCAGCTCCAAATTGAAAGAACTCATGTTTCCTACTCCGGAGTGTTTCGATAAATGTTTAATCAGACCCCAGAAAACAATTACGAACTAATTACGTAAGCATGTATATTCGTATTCTTAATTTTAATAAGATTCTATTTTTACACTTTGTGGATCTTGTAGAGTTAACCGAGTGACTTGTTTTTTTTAATTTTATTGTAACACTGCCAAAATAATTATGTTGAGAGAACTTTATTTTTTTACTTTTCACCGGTTTCAGTGATTTTGTGTTGATTACATAAATTATTAATTAGCTTTACAAAATATGACTTGTGTAAGGACCGAGTTGCCGCTACCCTTTTAAGAATTTTCCTGGGCTTGGAAATCAACTTTTTTTTTAAAGGGGGCTTATCATTATTTTATTCGGGCTGATCGATTATTTTATTTGATTACAAGCCTCCAAAATGGAATGTCAAGTAGACGAAAGTGAGCATTTCCGACACCTCTTTCTGTTTGCATTCAATCGAGAGAATGACGCTGCCAAAGTTGCTCGTGGTATTTGCTCAGCGTATGGTGAAGATGCCATGAATTATCGACTAATTTGTTGTAAAATAATGAAGGAGAAAACAGTTTTGACTAATTTTTTGTCCTTTCTTTGTGTCCTCTTGCTCTCTTCTTTTGGAAAAAAACGGACACAACTTATGTTAACATCCAATTGTATTTTTTCCTCAACTTGGTGATATTCCAGGTATTTCTTTTGAAATATTTATTTATTAAGCAGTTGGTTGCTTGTTAATTTAATACATCACATTATTTTTTTTAACTTATTGTCACTCTGCAAGGCATAATTTACTTACTATTTACATATTTCATTAATTTCTTACTGTTAAGTATTTGCATTTAATACATTTTAGTTATTTTGGGATATATATACAAGTACTCACAGGTTTTAAGAAATAAAGTTTCCGATGAGAGTTAATGTGAAGTAAACAAATTATCTTTCATTTTTCTGTCTTATAGGCAATGTGGAACTTAAAACCCAAGTTTCTTATTCCGGCTAAGACTTTTTTTTTTTGTTTATACATTTAACCATATTAACATTTTTTTATTAGAAATTTTGCCCAGCTTACAAGAGTACATACCGCATTCCAAGCTAGGCAATTACATTTTAATATATTATTGTTTACAAGTTAATTTGTTTCAAAGAGAGAAAAGACATGTACAATACAAACTTAAATATATACGTTAAGGATACACTTTTTTTACTCAATATGGGCAAAACTTTTTGATTAATTTTAGTTTTTTTTCATTTCTCTATATTACTAACAATATAGAGTTCTTGCCAAAAAGACTTTAAATGCACACAAATTAATGTTCTTTAATTGCAAAAAGTGTAAGCGCAACTCCGGTTTAAGTATAATTATATGATTTATAGTTTTCCTATAGATTAATTTATATTTTTCTACTGAACAATGTTATATACTGTATCTTTTCAATAAAATTAGGGAGTTTTTTTTTTAGTGTTCAGTTCTTTTTATTATAAAACGGGATTATATACTTAATTATATTGATCTTTTTTCTTTGGTATTAATTTATGCATACTTTAACGGTTGGCATTGTAGAATGATCAGCGCATTTGCCTACCATTCAAGGGGTCTCGGGTTCGATTCCTGACATGGTTGATATGAAATTTTTTTAATATTTTTTTTTATAAAGGAATAACCTGCCAAGCCTCTATTTAGAGGGTGTTTTCACACTAGAATATTTCATACTTCCTGGACTGGTACCTGAAGCGTAAGACTAATCATCTTATCTTCGTGTAACAAAAATGATCAAGATACGCTGCGATTGGTGTACCAATGCAGTGCTCTATGCACCATTAGGTGCAAAAGGGAATGATGATGATGATTAACTGATAGATTTGAAATTAGATCAAAATTTGTGGTTCCAGTATTTTGTAAATAACTGTTTTTCTTTTAAAATTAAAGATGTTATATTTTTCCATTTCATGTTATTGTGTGTGAATAAGTGGACGGTGTTTTGCAATACTCATTTTAGCACTAAAATAAAGTCTTGTGTAACAAATTTTGTTTATTAAATCCAGGGCCACGATTACAATCGGAAATTAAGGACGTCGTACTTTCACCGTGGTAGTATAGTTGAAGATAAATTATTCCCAGCGATTACGAAGATACACTACTGACCTTAAGTAGGAACATCGATATGTACCAAGGGGACGCATCTAATTTTAGTAAAATTGAAAAAGTTTTATTTTAATTTAGCATTGAACGCGGAGTAGTTAAGTTTAAGTAGTCTTTTTAAGTTTCGGCGTCACTTATTGGTCGAATATGATCATATGACGTAATGAAGACACGTATCGACAGATGGGTAGAGCATACCAAGGTAGATAGAGATAGTAGGAAAGTTAAATATGCTGTCTCTGTATATACCGATGAAGATTGCGTTTGTAATTGCGGCCCAGATTATTCATGTAATTTTTCTTCTGACATATATATATGTTTTCCCTTTAATCAAAAACTTTTAACTGTTTATTACAGAGTGAAATATGGATCTTAATTTTAGGGTTAAATTTAAAAACCGGAAAACAGAATTGTGTCGTTCAATTGACCATTGCATAACACCGTCCAAGTCTTGTTAGTAAAACAACATCCCGCCATGTTAAGTGCATGTATATATTTAAACTCAGTAATAACAGTAAAAAAGAGGCCATGAATTGTTGCTATCGTTGGCGTGTTTGTTTACCATGCAAAAGGTCTCCGGTCCAATCCTTACATAATTGGCAAGAAATATTTATTAAAAGAGGTGTTTTTACACCAGAATATTTCATAGTGCCTGGATTGGTACCTGAAGTGACTTATCATCTTACCATCATATAACAAAAAATATTAAGATACGCCGCTGTTGACATATAAATGCAGTGCCCTTTGCACCATTAAGTCTGGAAACGGAGTATGATGTTTCTGTCTTTAAATTTTTAAGAAAAATATTGTTTAGTATTTTGATGTCAACAAATTCTATGTTTACTATCGATGAACCCTTGTGTAATATACATGACTGTAAGATAATCAGTCTTGTGCTTCAAGTGCCCGTCCAGGGACTATGAAATATTTCAGGGAAACTTCACATAATGCTTAAATAAATACTTCACAATCTCAGCCTCACCGGGTATTGAATCGCGTACATTTTTCTCAACTCAACAGCTGCTTAACCAGATTGTTGCACTTAATACATTGACATATTAATACACATAGACTTGCCCCTCAAAAATCATGACACATAAACATAACTCATTCCCAAACGCTCAGTCATCCCTGATGCGTATTTAGTTGTTCTTCGACCACCAGCCAAAACCAAATGAAACCAAAGAATCAAAACCAAATGCCTTCTTGTGTCATCAAAGCGCGTAAAAACCTTTCGGATAAACATTGTAAAAAGGATTGTGGTAACTTTTCATAGGTAAATATTTATTCAAAGCTTAAAACAATTATATTCAAATATGAATGATTATTTGAATATAAATATAAATGATTTATATTCAAATATAAATCAATAAAATCTTAACGTCAAACTACACCTAGTGGCACAATTGCGAAGCTCTTCCGACTTACAGGGATGCACTGATAGGAATATGTTTTTAAAATATAATTATATTATTTTTGCATTCCCCAAAATCCGGTGAAAATAAATAAATGGGTCAAAATAATAAAAAATGTAAGGAAAAATCTGATAGGGATCCACCAAAAATTAATGTTAATGTTTACATTAAAATACGTATACCAAAAATGAGTATCCTCCAATTTTCTGTAGTATATGCATGCTCGTTGAATGCAGCCCTGGTGTAAATAAACAAACGCAGTAACTATGGATACATTTTTGTGTCACTACTTTTAAAATTATTTTATTTCTATGTATTAATATGTCAATGACTTCATGTTTGTTTAATTTATCCAGTGGAGTAAATTACGACAATACTTGATTGCCTATAGAGTCGCACCTCTGACACAGGCTTTAAAAATAACATTTTCATAATTATAAATATGGTAGAGTATGTTTTATGGTCTGCGGTTTTTCATAAATATATCCAAAAGCTAGTTTTATATTTGGAAACAACTTGTATCCTAATAACGCTAACATGCAAATTATATTATTATTATCTGAAGACTTAAAACTACATTCCACAAATACTTCTAACGATTATCAGTAGACCCTTATTGTTAAAAAATCTTTAAAATGAATATATCTTATCTGCATCGAAGCTCAATGTACTTTTATTTTTGTTAAGAAGAAACTTCAGTGTTGTGCAATATTTACTAGGTTAATTTTTTAGTTTAAGATTTTCTTTATATAAAAAGTTACCCTAAAGATTATTTTCTCCCTTTAAGTTATACCGCTGTAAATATTGTGGATATACACATATAGGTATACATTTAAAAAAAAAAAAACTTGTTTGTGCTGTATCTATTCATATAAGCCAAAGTGAAAATGTGAGGTACATTTATAAATATTTAATAATATACATCGTACATTCTTTTACTACTGACCCATCGGTCAAAATAAATGTAAAAGAGACTGAAGAATATATCTACTTTAAACATTTTATGTAGTAATAAAAATAAGTACAATAACCTAATATTTCATGACAACATACATATTGTCAGCCTAACTTCTAAAACTCGTAAATCCCAAACATACTTTTTTTCAGGGGTGTGCCAAAACAATTTCCACTTCAGTAGTGAAGTTCGTTTTCCATATAAATATATTTTTAATAATGCAGCAGTGTGTGGATTAAGTTTTAAACAAATATAGATTATTTGAAGTCTTAACAAAAAATGTCAAAATATCATTTTTATATTTTTTATATTTATGAGTTTTACGAGTTAGGGTGACGTTAGTGTGTACTTTTATAATATTCAACATTCCTCTCACCATGTTTCTATAAAATGTGTAATAATACTCTGACCACTCTTATACTGCCGGTGAAAGAAGTCGCGTCGATCGCCAGTGATATCGCCAAAATAAATCAAAATACCCAACTTTTTGGGAACTAAAATCTGCTTAGTATGAAAAAAATTAGGATTGAACTTTTTTTTTTATACATAATTTATAAATATTTCAATTTATATGTGACCACCAAAGCATGCAATTCTTACAAGATATGAAATGTCCTAAATATTTCAATACTTACTAAATATTATATCGAGCAGAATTCTCTATTTTCGGTAAGGCAATCGGCATATCGATGTTTTCATTCCACGGAGACGGGGGCGGTAGACTCTGGTAATCTGGTGTTGATGGCTCTTTTGGACATGAGTGCTGCATTTGACACTGTAGATCATAATATTTTGCTTGACGGTCTGAAGAAAACTTATGGTGTCCGTGATCAGGCACATATGTGGTTCAGTTCATATCTTAATGAAAAAGAATGTGCGGTTGTGTTCCAGGGTAAAAGCTCACCCAATTTTCAGGCGTCTACTGGAGTACCTCAAGGGTCAGTACTCGGACCACTCCTCTATCTCCTATACGCTAAAGATATAGAGAACATTATCAAAGAAAGCGGATTGTGGTCTCATTGCTACGCAGATTGTTTTTTTTGCAAACCAGGCAAAAGAAGTGTGCTTGTTAATTTAATTGATGGATGCACTGAAAAAATAGGAAACTGGATGGCTGAAAATAGACTTACATTAAATCCATCTAATACGGAACAACTATGGATGGCTTCAGCCAGACAAAAGAATTTGATTCAGGATACGGCGCTATCTGATGAAAGGAGTACCCCTTTACCCACCGTTAAACTACTGGGAGTCTTTCTTAATTCTGACCTTTCTCTTGACGCTCAAATTAGTAGAACGATAAGTTCATGCTTCTATCAACTGAGGCAAATTTAATACCATGCGCAAAAATTTTCCGGTTGATGCTGCCCATCAATTAATAAATGTGTTTGTAGTGTCTAGGGTTAATTATTTTAATGGTATCTACGCAGGTCTGCCAGTGAACAAAATGACTCGCCTACAGTCTGTAGTAAATGCCGCAGTGAGACTTATTTTCAGAATCTTTAAGTTCAGTCATATCTCTCCACTACTTCGTAATTACACTGGCTACGTTGTCCACAGAGGGTGGAATACAAACTCTGTTGGCAAATGTATACGTCACTCCACAACTCTGCTTCGAAGTATCTAAGGGAACTATGCATTCCAGATGAACTAGCTGACAGACGTCTTATGCTTAGATCAGCTACATTTACGGTGAGAGGAAAAGTTATTATACCTCTACACAAACAGCACACAAAATTCGGTGAACGCATTTGCGGCCGCAGGCCCTATGGCATGGAATGCTCTCCCAGCAGAGGTGCGAGGCTGTGAGAGTGAAGTGATGTTTAGAAAAAAACTTAAAACCCACTTGTTCTCCAAATCATTTGAATAAATCCGTAGCATGTGGTGATAACAAAATAAATTGTTTTATTTAAATTACAAATTTAAATGTTTCAATTAAATTTATATGTCTATTGGATCAGTGTTAAGTGCCCTTGAGGTATTATATTACAAAAATGGCACTATTTAAGTTATCCATAACATCAAGATGTGTAATAAGTATATAGTTATATCGCGGACTTGAATAAGTTCTCGCTATTTTTTTGTGAAAATGCTTTTTTTTTTAATTAGTAAAGAACACGTCATTGAAAATATTGACCATCGCTAGCGACTACTTTCTCCCTTCTTTCTGGCAGCATACGAATACCATCTCGAAAGAATGACTCATCTTTTAAGGTAATCCACGAATCGAGCCATTTTTTGGCACCTTCATAAGAATGGAAGTGCTTCTTCGCCAGGCCATGAGTTATCGATCGGAACAAGTGATAATCAGAAGGAGAAATGTCCGGTGAATAGGGCGGGTGGGGTAGGACTTCCTATTTGAGCGTTTCCAAGTATGTTTTGACTGGCCTCGCAACATGCGGCTGAGCGTTGTCATGCTGCAAAATTACTAAGTCGTGTCTCTCCTCGTATTGCAGATATTTTTTCTTCAATGCTCGGCTCAAACGTAGCAAATTTGGTTGGTAGCGATCTCCAAACATGTTCAATTATAGGTTACCGATGAATTTACTTTAAATGTTCATGCAAATATACTCATTTTCCTACACAAATATCGATTTTTCTTTATAGACAGTCAAAGATAACTCTGTTAACTTCCCATTGTAATCAGGGCCCATAGCATGAGTTTGGAACCATGGATATTTGGCTTTGCCGTCGATGTTAATCCATGGCTGGGCTTACGCTTCGGGTTGCATAGTTACTCCACTATTCATCACGATACGATGCAAAAATCTTTCTTTTTGTATTTCCGTAGGAACTGATAAGCAATTGGATTCCTTTCTTACCCATATAATACACTACACAAAAACATAAAATTTGCTTTAGAAATAATAAAGATACCTTTAATTTCTTAAATCTCTCAAAGTTATAAATTATAATTTAGTATTTACCGTAAACATACACGTATCGATACTGTAATTCCTGCAAATTCCTTAGATCCTATTGCACCCAAAATGGCCAGTTTTTGTTCTTTGTTAAACCGATTAATTAATATTTCCTTTAATAAAATAAATTATAACTGCAAGTTAAATATAATAAATGAAAAAATAATCGATACAATAGTCCATTTATAGAAAAAACTTGTATTCCACAAATAAAAATATAAAAACTTCTATTCACCAGTTCAACATCTTTAAATAAGCATAACCCGCATTCTATACAAACAATTTAGGAAAAATTCTTGGCAACTCCAAATCAAAAATAGACCTTTTATAAAAAATTGCATGTGGAGATTGTAATAGTAAAATATTACCCAAACTGCATAAGTTAAAGAGCACTGGTAGACTTTCCAGCAATAGATAAATAAAATAAATAGCTTCTCTAAATTTGCAAATCGTATAAATATAAATCATTCTTTTCATTCGCATGAAATTAAACTTTTGCATTCTGTTACAAATAATGAATAATTAAGTAATCCAAAAAAAAATTCTGACAAAACTTTAATCAATAATATTATGTTCATTGTATTTAAAAATTCTTCTTCCCTGCTTTAAATATTTGCCACGACTATTTGCAAACCCTACAAAATCCATATTTATTTATTTTGTACAAATCACAAAAAACTGATACAATAATTGCTTCAACTTCTTTTTTATACTTAAAATTTTTATTTTAATCAGTTTATATTTTATATGTAACTAGTGATGAAATAATGATCATTATGTCAAGAAACAATATTGAAACCATAAATCTAATTTTGAAGATTGCCAACTTTGCAATACTCGAGTAGAGGTTGCCATTTGCAACAAACTTAATAATTGAAGTCAGATTCTCGCAAATAAAGCCGTATTTTGAACTGATAATTTTATAATTATTGTTATCAATTGTATTCTGTACAAGTTTCAATTCATATCTCACTTTTTTAATATTTTGGATTTTGCCGGGTTTGCAAATAATACCCTCAAATGAGAAAAACCACCCTTTCTCACCTCCTATCCAACCCTATAAGTGCTAATCTGTATAAAAACTTTGGTTTAGTCATTTACACTTTATAATGCGTAAATCAGAATACCTGAATCTAGTCGTGTTCTGATATTAACCACTCGGTTGCCGGAGTGCAAATCTCAGCAATCAATTTTGGTACCCGTTACGTGCCGGAGTGCCTTCAAAATATTAAAACGGAATTTTCCTTGTTATTGCGGACTTAAGGCCCTAAAATTGATTTTTGGTACTGCTTATTGAATAAATGAATTAATACCATCCATCAAACAACATCATTGCAGTGCTGAAAACTGCATTCAACAGATTGTGATTTTAACAATGTATTAACTGTTAAATACTTTTTACAAAAAAGCCCATGGTGAATTTATTCTATGAACTGTTACTTTATTTTTATTAAAACTATCAAAATACTGACAATTATGGCAACATTATTATTTGAATCTATCCCTAAATACAATCAATAATTAACAAATACTTACATTTGTCATCTTTCTGAAATAAACACTGTTATTTAACAAAATTTAAAAGCAATAAATGTTAAAATTCCGATCCTGAAGGCGAAAAAAATCATAATACCTACCAGGAATACCACAGCTAAAATGCTATAAACACCACATGGTGAATTAGTTTTTAAAGTTGTAATTGTTTATATAACAGTTTCATAATATTTCTCTTTTTCTGCAAAATTCATACTTTTTTTTTCATAAAATACTGTTGCAAGAGGATGCAAAGCGCTGCTTTCGGTGTGATGCATTGAACAGCACTGATCTCATGTCGCGCCACCCTTTATCATGATAATACAGTGGAGAGTTGGGAGGGGGAATGCATGAAAAATGTAAAGCACAATATCCAGATTTTTGTGGTTGGAAATATACACCTGAACAGCAAAAAGCACACTTACAAACTGACAAATCAACTATCAAAGAATATCAAACTGTAGAGTGGTGAATTTGAAACTTGAACTGGGTTGTGGTCCTGTAGCTAGTGTCTCAAACTTACGGATCAGAGGTCTGAAGTTCGCACCTTGCTCTATCAAAACATGGTTATATTTACAACTCGTTGAAAATGGCCCCCAAAATTGAAATATTCGGTAAATTATAAAAATGTAAATATTTCTTGTTTGTTAAAAAAAAAATTAATGCTTACTGTTTACACGGGGAAAAAACAAAGACTAATGTAAATTATTTTTGAAAGAATTCCCCAAAAATTGAAATCAAATAATTAACAAAAAAGATATTGATAAAATACGCCACCTGGGAGACCCTAGATACCCCCCATGGACCCGAAAGGGTTAAATTGTACATGAGTGCAATGTTGGATTATTGCAAAAAATACTTAAAAATAAGCGTAGAAACAAAATTTTAGTATGTAAGTAAGTTATTATTTTTGGGAACAATGTGGGTTTAAATTATATAATTTCAGAATAAGGTTACTGGCATTGTTTTTTACCAAATCCACTGAATAGGTTATGCTAAAAAGTTTCTATTAGGTTTAAGTGAAAAGTTTATTTCTATGAATCTCACTATGACATATTAGACTAAATGCAAAGTTATGCATCATACTATATATGTCATGGTATGTACAAAATATCACTGTCTACTTTTTTACTATTTATTTATAGTCTTAAGTACTTTAAGTCATAATTAATTATAAATAATTTGATGTAAGGTGGTTTTTATAATATATTTGATATTTTACAATTGTGTTTTCTTCTGGCCCCATTTTAATATCCTCTAATACAGGTTATAAGTGCTGTAAATACCTAGACTTCCATACCTTTCCCTAAAATGTTTTTCATCTCTGTAGTAATATGTTAATCCTCTGAAACCACCCATACATAAATATTTAAAAATGTAGATGTTTGTACAAAAATTTCTGTCTGTTCTGATGAAGCCCAACTAGCATCACCATAAACTTTTTCAGTGTTTTCTTGTCTACCACTATTTGAGTCGACAATAGATGAAAAACGGGAATTGTTAAATTGTACTTTCTGTTCTAGTAACAGGAGAGAATGAGAGTCCCATAGAAAGACCCAAAAAAGTCCAGATTAAGCTGTGGTACATTAGTAGATCTATATATGTCAGGAGCTTCTATAAAAGCTACTTTTTGCCAAAGTTCTACACTGGCAGATGATTATGAAAATGTGATAGTTATTAATGTAAACATATAAAATAAATTGCTTTTAGTTTGCTGATCAATTTTCATAACCAGAAAAAGGTTATAAGTGTATGCCGTTCGTTTTTCATTGTACCCCTGGTATTTACGATCATTATTAGTAATATGCTTACTTTTTTCTTAAAGAAAAAACAAATATTTGTGTTCTTATGAATAAACGAATATTTCAAATTTTCAATGAGTAAATAAGACACTATTCAAAAATAGAAATCATGTTCTGGTAGAGCGAGGTTTGAACCTCAGACCTCTGATCCCTGAGTCCGCAACACTACCAATTGTGGTGTTGTGATGTTGTCCGTGTTGTGATATTGATCACAACACTGACCAAATTTCAATTCCGGCTTCAAATATGTATTTATACAGGTGAGGCAAAAGGTGTCGGGACAATAAATGTCAAAAATCAATGTAAATTATGGGAAAATATTCGGGATCAATCACCTGTGAAAACTGACTCCTTTAACACCTTTGACGCTCCTACTGCTGCAACCAAACATACTGCAATTCACCATAGTCGATTTTTATTTATTATAAGGTAAATATCCAAGTTATTTACAAACAAAGCCAAGCATAGCTAGAAAAGCATCCGATCAAACTTTTATGTTTATGTTGTCAAATAAAACAAAATGGCCACCAATTGGTTGCTAGCCAACATACCAACATTGCTTGCGTTCTATGAAACACAGTGTTAGGGCTTCTCTCTAGGTTACGCATTATTACTCCGAGGTTCAAACAGTTTTTTTTTTCACATAGTTTTAAAAATGATTTCTGCAAGATGGCGGCCTTCAGCAGCGATACAATGTTGTTGTCGTTTTCTAAAGTTTCTGACAGTATTTTAGCACATCTCAAGCGGAATGGCGTTCACTTCCTCGATAATTCGGATCTTCAGTTCGTGTATGGTATGGGGTAGGTGCTTGAAAACTTTTTCCTCGAAGTACCCCGCAGGAAAAAGTCACATATGCTCAAATCAGGCGAGCGTGCGGGCTACCCCACATCACCCCTCAAAGAGACGAGACAAGCAGAAATGCGGTCTGTATGCTGTAGCGCCGTCTTGCTGGAACCAAATGTTCCCCAAACTGATCTCCTTGTTCAACTGCTGTTATCGAGGCTCAAAAAAAATTTCTAGCATGAAAACATAGCGTTGTGCCGTAACTATCACAGTCCGGTCATTTTCCTTAAAAAAGTAAGGCCCAATGATCCCAAATTTGGATATGGCGCACCAATAGTGAGTGAAGAGGCCTCTCATTGAGTTCCCTGTGGGTTTGTTGTCGGACCAGTACTGAAAATTTTGTTTGTTAACAGCACCAGAAAGGTGTAAATGGGCCTCGTCAGTGCTCCAAAAAGTTGACGTTTCAGGGATTCGGTTGAGCATATCTTGACAAAGACTAAGACGGTTTACATAATCAAGGGGTGTAATTTCCCGAGTGAGCATGATCTTGTAGAGGTGAAATGGCGGATCATTATGCAAAATCCTCCTTACAATGCAACTGCGTGCCTCTGAGCAGAGCGCCTAGGTGACTTTTTGACTGCTGCCCTCACCAAGGCCACATTTTCAGGTGTTGTTGCAGTTGGGTCCTTCAGTTCTTCCAGGATCCAGTTTCTTCTAAAGCACGATCCTATCGTCTGATTGTCTTTCCATCAGGGACCGAAACGTTACGTGGAATGTTGAAACACAAGCGCATGGCTCTCAGCGTCGCGGTGACAGAATGGACATTTTGTAAAAAAAATTGCTGCAGCAAAGCCACGATGCTCTCCGGTCCAAACCATGATGTGTACTGAAAATGGTAGAGTGTAACGGTCACACCCACCAGCCGCGGAACGGATTTTTATAACCCGGGCATAGCTTTTGCCCCAACTGTATATAAAAATGTAAATATATATACAGGTTTGTATATACTCGTAACTCCACCCATGTCCTTAATGGAACACAATAAATCCGATTTTTCGTCGCAATAATGAATTAAATGTACATTGTCATATCACAGGTTCTAGAAGAAACGATGACAATCACCTGTGATTCAATATAAATTTGGTTTTACTATTTACCTAACAAGCTTATTGTTTTTCTCAGATCGAATTTTTTAATTGGAGAATTGGAAAAATCTAAAAAATGTCCGAAGAAAGAGTTGTCACTGAAGTCCCTAGTAGCCTGAAGCAACTAGCTCGA
Organism: Micrasema longulum; assembly: GCF_059751315.1. Lineage (NCBI taxonomy): Eukaryota > Metazoa > Arthropoda > Insecta > Trichoptera > Brachycentridae > Micrasema > Micrasema longulum. The sequence continues at coordinate 140,331 of NW_028277776.1, forward strand.
CTTGTGGTGAGAGGATTCTACTGCATAGAAGATGCCCTCATCGTCGATATGCTTGTAAGAAATCCATGTAAGTATACATATTATATTATACCCCTATGTACATGTTACTACATAGAATTCAATAGGGATGTAACAGATGTAACTTTTTCGACATCTGCGTAACTGGGTGCGGATCCAAGGAGATGTGGATGTTTAGAAAAACAGTTAAGAAAAAAAGTACAAACAATTTGCAAAGAGAATGACATATTTTTTGTAAACAAAAGATGACAAAAGCAAGTTGTAATATAAAAAAAGCACTTTTTTATTTTTAATAAAAGAAGGTTTTTTAAAAGAAGAATTTTTTAAAATAGTGCAAAGTTCAATTTCATACGATGTGGTATATTTTTTTTTACAAAATCCAAATTTAAACATTACGGTATTGAGGCGTGTTAATTTATGAACTGCTGTTAAATAGGTTCCTATATTATATAATATAATAGTCGATGGTAAATGAAATGAAATTATTAACATATAAACAAAGAATATTTTACAATACAATGATATTTGTTCATAAAACTATAAACTCTAATAAAAAAACAGAATTTTGGAAAAAAATTGATCGGAACCAGCATGAACACGATCACAATACTAGAGAAAAGAACAAAATTAGACTTCCATTTAGGAAAAAGGCAAAGTCACAAAATTCAATTTTATTTAAAGCAATTAAAAAGTATTACGAAATGGAAAAAAATATTTATGAAGAAAAAAACATATCAAAATTTAAAATAATGGTCAAGACATATGTGATAAACAATTTATAAATTAAATACATTTGCAATGTTATTATTAGAACACACATAACAATATGTGTGCCCTACTTTAAGATTTAAATAAAAAAATAAAATAATAATAATATTTTTGATCCGTGATTCTACGATACTAGCCACAGAACAACAACCCGATTCAATATGAAATCATATAACACAAAATTAAAACAACAGGACAATTAATACAATAATTATATTTGTATCATATTTATTTAAAAACACTATATTTTTTATCTTTGTTGCTTAAAAAGTAGGTACACAGGGAGTGTTTAAGTTCTCTATATATTTGAGATGAGATTTTACTTAATGTGTACAATATCTATAACATAACTCAAACTTTAACACTAATACAATAATTGTAGATACGCTTTTTAAATGAATGGTGTTTTTCTTATTTATGGATATTCATATTCACAATTTTTCCAAACTCAAAACTCATCGTCCCCTCACTGTGTTCAAGGAGGGTTAATAATTGTAATTTTAATATTCTAGGTATGAAAGAAGATGACATTTGTGAACTCCTGAAATTTGAACGTAAAATGCTTAGAGCCCGAATATCAACCTTAAGAAATGATAAATTTATTCAAGTTAGATTAAAAATGGAAACAGGTAGTTATATCTTTTATTCAAATATGACCCGGAATTCGTTAAAAACCAACTGTAGCTCAATTATTCATAAATTTTTATTTTATCCCCTCCAAAGTTACCACTATTACAGGCACTACACTTATGCCAACATTGTTTCTTATCTTCATAGCACTTCTCGTTGGCCGATTTTGGAATGGCTTAAGAACCCTCTGGCAATTTTTAATTATCATCTCAATCGATTCAAAACACTTCCCGCAAAGTTGCAATATGAGTTTAGGGAACAGGAAAAAGTCACATGGAGCCAAATCAGGTGAATATGGTGTCTGGGGAACAACTTATACTTTGTTTTTAGCCAAATAATCGCAAACAAAGAGATGTGTGAGACAGTGCATTATCATAATGTCGCGATGAAAAACTAATAATTGTCTTTCAATAAATCTGGCCTTTTTGACGAACACCCTCTTTCAAACACTTGAATACGCCTAATTAGTATGCCTTATTGACGGTTTAGCCTGTTGGAAGGAACTCCGAGTGCACAACATCATGATAGCCAAAGAAAACAGCAGGAAGATCACCTGAATATTTTAGTAACTTTAGCATATTTTTTTTTTGGGTTTTGACTCATTTTGCAAGCGCCACTCTGATGATTATCTACTTGTTCCCACATCATATTAATACACCCACGTCTCGTCACCTGTAATGATGCGCTGAACAGCCGTATTGTCCATAGAAAGCATCTCTTCTGCGACAGATTTGCATTGATCTTTTTGAAGAAAATTAAGCAATCTTGACACAAGTCACATCTCAACATGTCTCATGTCCAAAATATTGTATATATTGATGTCCACTGATCCAATTGATATCTCAAGGTCGGCAGCTAACTCTCTTATAGTCACTCGACGATCTTCAAGCACTATTTTCTTTACTTTTTTCTTCCAAAATTGATGTGGCTGGGCGTCGGCCCTCTTTGAACGCTTTGTACCACTCATAAGCCTGTGTTTTTGACAAAGCAGCCTCCCCATAGGTGCTTTGTAACATTTTCAGTGCGTTTGCATATGAAGTTTCGTTAAAGACAAAATTTAAGGCAAATTCTTTGATCAACTAATTTTGACAAAGTAAAATTCGCAGAACGCACCAAAGATTGACCTGTTCACACAACTGCCTCAAACTTTATGACAGATCGCCCTAAAAATGGACACATATTTCTATGACAGATTAGAAGAACAATTACCAATATCTTGAGGATGGTTCTTTTAAATTACAAATTCCGGATCATATTTGAACACAACAGTACACCGTATTTATTCATTTTAAAAATATAATATTCAATAATATACAATGATAGTTTCTTTTGTTATATTTTAGGTCCTGATGGTAAAGCTCAAAAAGTAAACTATTACTTCATAAACTATAAAACTTTCGTCAATGTTGTGAAGTACAAATTAGATCTTATGAGAAAAAGAATGGAAACTGAAGAGCGAGATGCCACCAGTCGCGCAAGTTTTAAATGTCCCGGTTGCTGTAAAACTTTTACAGATTTAGAGGTACCAATATATTACATAATTAGTTACTAAAATAAAGCCTGTAATGGACGCAAAATATTTTCATCTGATACATTTTCAATCTTCACTTCTATGATCACAAAGTATTCTACACAAGTATCTAACTTATTTCTTGTCAAACAAAGAAGATCCCTTTATGTTCTTCACTCATTAATATATAATTGGTCACTCTTTGTCTGTTTATCTGAGAGAACAATTTTTATAATAACGTTATATTTTAAACCTTCCGCAGGCAGACCAGCTGTTTGATTTTATGTCGCAAGAGTTCCATTGCACATTTTGTAATTCAGTCGTAGAAGAGGATCAATCTGCTCTACCGAAAAAAGATTCTAGATTACTTTTAGCAAAATATAATGAACAACTAGAGCCACTTTATATACTCTTACGAGAAGTGGAAGGTATTAAACTGTCACCGGAAATTCTCGAACCGGAGCCTGTGGATATCAATACCATTAGGGGGTAAGTCAGCCAAATAACCATTTTTATGAGAAAAGTTATTTATAGTGACCTACGGAAGTTTTGACTGAAACTTCGGCTCAGCCGATGGTCTGATTACGTTCGACTGTACAATTAGAGATATTGGATTACTGTCTATTCAAATAATTAGTTATTGTATTGCCATTATCTAGCATAAAAATTAAAAACTAGACAGATTTTGTGATTTGTTGACTATAGATACTAGTTGCAAGATCTTTCATATTTATATTTTTGTAATTCCTAATTCCTTTATTATTCCTATTTCTTTAGTCGGCCTCTTGGCGTAATGGTCAGTGCATTTGCCTACCATGCGAGAGGTCTCGGGCTCGATTCCTGACATGGTTGATATGAAACTTAAAAGGGTGTTTTCACACTGCAATATTTCATAGTCCTTAGACAGGTACCTGAAGCGTGAGACTGATCATCTTACCGTCATGTAACAAAAAAATGAATGATCAAGATACGCCGCAATTGGCATACGAATGCAGTGCCCTATGCACTATTAGGTGCGGAAAGGGAATGATGATGATGATGATGATGAATTCCTTTATAGTTGATAAGTTAAAGTTCCTATAGCGTACATTGAAAAACAGTTACATATAAGTTAATATCGTCATAATGGTAGAACAACGACGCTTGTGATTTTCTTCCTTTATATGAGAGCGGTTCAATTTTTTTTTTACACTTTATTTCCCAACTTGATAAGTACAAAAATTTATCATTTGAATGTAGTAGTTATGCAGAAAGCAGCCAGCCATAGAAAAATGAAACTGAGATAAAAGCACCTTTATGAAACAAGTGAATAATCAAATGTACACAACAGTTGGAATGTTTTTGACTTTGACAAATGATAAACAATGAATACATTAGTTTTTTTTTAATATTACGAACAAGAATCTAATTATGAATTTAACCAGTTTTAATGATTTTTAAACTACCGTCAGATTTTTCTAGTGCTGTGGGTGTTTTTTGCGAATTGAGAAATGCCATTTTTGTGATCGACACTAACTTCAGAAGGTGATTATTACAGTTTTTTTGTAGGAAAACTGGCATACTGGGTCTCTTTTTTGTATGGTCTGGCTGTTCTAAGCAGAACATTGACAGAATTGACCTTACTGCACCTGATAATACCAATATCTCTTTTTTTGGACTGGCTGGTTTCTGCATAACTATGTTCATTTGATACTTGGGTTAGTTATACATATTTTTTTTTTCAAATCTGGAAAAAAAGGCTTTATAAAGCTTTTTCAAGATCAAATATAAAAGAAAGTCAATATTGTTGTTCTACAATCTCGACGATATATATAGTATAATGAACCAAACAGTGCTAAAAATAAACTAATTTTCTCGTTATTTTTTTTTAAATGAACCCAATAAACTACTCATTCTGATACAAAATTGGATTGACCTCTTATTCGTTAAATAAAATGAAACTTGTATCTACTTACTTCTCATTAAATAAACCGTATTTCAGCATTCTGAATAAACAATCAGGACTAAAGCCTGGCAGTAATGAGATTTGGTCGGGAGAAGCGTCGCGCCGAAGTGGTTTTGCCAGTGAGGAGACGAGAGTGGACATCAATATCTCGGGAAGTGCTGCAGCTGCCGGAGCGGCACAAGATGCGGCGCAACAACGCAAGGAGCGCCCCGTGTGGATGGTTGAGAGCACCGTTATCGGAGCTGATGCGCAGGTTACTCTACTAAATTATCCTAGCCGCTTCCTTCTGTACCGTTGCAGTCATTATTCTAGTTTTCTTCAACAATACCATAACTGATCTAATAAAGTGTTTCTTTATCAGATATTTTATAATATACTTAATTTGATCTAGTAGGCGGATTATATAAAAATGATTTATTTACTAGAAAAATATCTAATTTGCCAACTGCGGGTTAAAAAGGTAAACAAAATTACTAATACGATAAGATATTTTACATATTTCTTTAGCATCACAATGTACGATAGGTGCGTACATTATGTAAGGCTGAGATAGGCATTTTTGACAAAATCATGAAAGGAGTTCTGCGTTGGTTTGGACATGCATAGCGAAAGAACGGCTGAAAATATTTACAGTGCGAATGTTAATGGATGCAGAAATCGAGGAAGACCGAGAAAGACATGGCATGACCAAATCCATAAAATACTTGAAGATGGACATGTCAATAGTCTGAATAATCGGCTTGTATGCATAAGAAGATATATGAATGTAGAGAAAGTGAAATCTGTATCCAAATAGAGAGTGATATGGCATTCTATCCTCTCTGCCTACCTTTACAGAACATGACTTGATGGTTTGTTCGTGAAACTCTCAAATTATATTGATGTAAATGAACAAAATTTCATTAATATATTTCAGTATTCTAAAATATGTAGCTATTTAAATTATTGAACATTAATGTTAGTTTTTTTTATGAGCAAATAAATCCTCTGTTTCTTTTTAATTTTTTTGCATATTTTAAAAACTCATTAACAAATATTTCATCATCATTTATTATCATATACATTATCATCATTGCGACGGCAATATCTGTTGAGTGACATTTTGATTTTAAAAAAATTACATGTTTATTTTTTGACTACAAAAGGGAAAAATTCATCATTTTATTTTGAAAAAATATTTTAGTACTTTTTGTTGAAACAAGACGTTTGTAATCTTAATGAGAAATAAAAATAATAAAATAAAATAGTAAAAATAAAAACCACTTAACAAATATTGCCAGAGGAACGATTATATCAGCAGAAAAGTTTTTCTTAATGTCCTTACTTTTCTTGGCAAAATAATATTTTACTATGATTCAATTAGATTTACAAAGCTATTTCTATGCATTTTAATATTATGTTTTTCTTTTCTTCAGAACGATAGCAATCACTCTTCTGATGCAATATTGGAAAAGGCTGCTTCAAATGCAACACAAAAAACCAATCCCAAAGATAAAACAGATGATATTATGTCAGTTTTACTTGCGCATGAGAAACAAAATTCTGGTAAGTTAATATGTGTTTATACCCGCCACATCCACACGCTCCTTCATTTTGTGTGCTACCTAAAAATATATGTAGCTAAGCTCTTCAGTAACTTTGAGATGCTATCTTAATTCTGTACTTAATGGTCGCTCCTTATAGACCAGGGGCAAATCGTCCTCATAAGTGATTATTCACAGATTACCATATTTTTTGACATCGATGATAGTATATTTTTTTACATATCTATAACATAATTTTTTTTTTTTAAATACATTACACACCATCATTTGCATTTATTGCGTCAGTAATTTTTCATCATATTTAACTGCTTAGTAGTTTTTCGAGAGTAAACAGAAATGCCGTAATTTATATTAATAGGGACATGAATAAGTTCTCGCTGTTTTTATTTATTTAATTTTTTTCCCAACAGATGGTGTTATCTTAGCCTTTTTACATCGGGTAATATATCAGCCAACTTCATCATAAAACTCTTCCATTAATCTTGAAATGACGGTATATCTTATTCAGCTGAAGTTTTTTTCTTTTATTTGTTTTTTTTTTCGCTTTTTTTACAGTATACATAAGAGGTAAAACAGAGAATTCAAAAATAAACGATAATTACATGGTAATAAAATACATATTAACAGTAAAAATAGTGAACAAAAAAATCCCACAATGGCATGGCCTGTTCGTGGGTATACAAGAAATGTTTATGAATTTTTGCTCCTTTAATAAATAGACAGTCAAAAATAAACATAAAAATGTTAAATAAACATTTTAAATTTCATAGTAATTGCGTGGAATTTTACTGCATTACTTTTTTCGGTGTTGAAACCGTTTTAAGATATAAACTATTTGAAATAATATTATTTTTTATAATCTCTGGTTTGTATATTTTTTGTGGACAGAAATTCTAAACTGATTACATAATGTCTTGTTTTATATTAAAAAATGTAAACTAAAAAAAGATTTTATTCTAACCGGTAAAGTACTAGAATAGTAATATTTCTTTGTAAACAGTTTTGTGATTTTATAGTCAGCAAAATTTACATGGGGGAACTGTAGGTATTTCAAAAGGTAATATTATGAACAAGATATTATCTTCATGTACTTGTGCTAACAGCGTGTGCAAATCGATACACATTTTAGGTGTTTTAAAAATTGACATACGTTTAAATTATAAGAGCTTAAGCGACTAAACCGTGTTAATTTTTTATTATGATTTATTAAGAAAAATAAAAATATAATTCGTCATTTATTTTAAATAATACTTGCTCCTTTAGCTCCTATTTTTTCAAAGACTCAATTTGATATGATTTTGCGGCAAAACTTCAAATAAACTATTTTTAAGCATTTACAAATTAATTTACACAACTTTTTTTAAAAATCCACGTTTGTCAAGCAAAAATCACCACGCGTTGAAGATCTCATTCTGCGCACGACCATTTGTGTTTTGACGCGAGCAAGATTTCAGATCACACCTGATAAGATATTTGACCTTTTAATCTCAAAAGGGATGTTTGATGATATCGTAAAATACACTAATATCTTGATAGGATCTAAGAGTGGTGTTCTCGAGAAAAGGACACATGTTTCAAAAATAAAAATAAATATATGAAACACCTTTTAAAATTAATATTCCATGTTAACCATACTAGGAATCGATCCAGAAACAGCTATTTTGTATTACTTATTTTAAATGTATCTTTATTACATCAGTTTCATATTAGTATGTTTTCGCTCTACAGGAAATAATGCCGCTGATACTCTAAAGAATACTGGACAAGATAGCTCTGACTCTAGTGATGATGAAATGAAAGATCCTTTCAAGCAACGAGAGGAAATTTCCACTATAGGTATTATGTTTTTCTAATATTCGTAATATATTATTAGTACAAATATTAAACAATTAATGTTATGTGTACTTTTATTTTTAGCTGAAATGGAAAGCAATGATTCTGATTCTGATGATAATGCTCCTACTGTTATAGTTAATGGAAAATCAATTCCTTTAGCAAACGTTGATGATGATATTATTGCCAAAATGACTCCATCAGAGAAAGAAACGTATATTCAAGTTTACCAGGAGTATTATAGCCATATGTATGATTAAACACTATGCGTCCATATAATAAATATTTTTCGCAGTAATTTTTCTTTCATTCTATAGTGTAAAAATGTTCCCAACCATTATATCATTGATAATCGAAAAGAAGAAACATTCACTTTTTGAAACGCATTCTGTAAGTGGGGGCCCAGCGTTGCCAACCTCCATCAAGTGAAAATCGGTAGATTTATTATCAGCCTGATTGTCGTGGACAGGGAGGTTGGGGGTGACTAAAGTTACCAGCCTCAAGGTTTTCAGTCGAATTCGGTAGATTTAAAGATTACTCCCAAAATCGGTAGGGTTACCGTTGCGTATGAGCTACAAATTACTGGCCTGAAAATTAAAGCCTTGACAGCTTTATGATACTGAAGTTTAAACTGCTGGTTCATATTTTTTATTTCATATTAGAAATAATAAAGCCATTGCTTCAATTTAAGTTGTAGATTGAGAAATTTTCTTTTATTTCTCTATCTTAAACCTCTGCAACCAAAAAAGCATGCTGCAATGCAAAATCAAAAGTAAAACTTTGCAAAATAAAAAAGAGTAAAATATGGATATAATGTAACATCAATATTTAGGTTTCATTTTTTTATTGTTATTATTAATAGAGAAAAAGAGAAATACTCGAGTTCTTATTATTTACTGAAATATTTAAATTTTCAGACCATTTCCTAAAAGTCGCAAACAGCTGGAAAAATTAAAATTGAGTAGAGTGGGGTTTCAAGCTCGGACCTTTGGCCCATGAGTCCACAATATTACCACGGGACCACAACCCTGTTATGATATGCATTGAAAACAAAAACAATAAGCGGAAGAGAACCTTTGACGTCACACCCGGAATCATTTCAGATATACAAAACTTTTTAAAATGGTAGCGCTTATAAAACAATATATAAAAATTGAAAAAAATCACTGTTAGAATAGATAAAATCGAAGTTTCTTTGTACCGTTTTCCGCGTCTCAAAAGTGCACCGATTTTGTTATTTTTTTAGACAGTATCAGAATAAAAATTTCCCTATCGGAATGTTTTTCAAAAATAGTTAAATTTGTATACCGTGCACGCGAATACAGCGGATAAAACTTTGCGTTTTTACAGGTTTTTTAATGGTTTTAGTTTATAGTTAACAGTTTTAAAAAAAAACAAAACAATAAGGAGATGTCGTAATCCAGAAAGAAAATACGATTGTATGAAGAAAAGTTGGACCACGTTTCCTCTTAATATTTAACATTATTAAGTATACTTACGAAACTTTACTTCATAACGCTTTTGCGTAACCATAGAAACAGATCTGGTGTTATTAAATATGACCATGTCCTTAAATATGATCTCTGTTAGTACACAGACTAAGTTTATGACATTTAACGCATGCCCAAACGCTCAGTCTTGCCCTGCGCGTATTTAGTCGTTCTTTAACCACCGCGTTAGCTGGTTTTTGACTTGAGCTTGATATTTCATTTTAAACCCAAATGCCTGATTGTGCACGAAAGCGTGTAAAAACTGTCCGGATAAAAGGAAAAAAGACGGTGCGGTACAAATTTTCGTTGATAAGTAGGAGCGTTCCAAATGTAAAAATAATTCATATTCAAATATTTAATTTAAGTAGGTACCTAAGTACTTGTGTATGGTTGAATTCCAGAACATAAAATAATTAACAATCAAATAAGTATTTTTGCAAATGTCAAACTCTGCCCCTCTCACCAACAGGGGTGCCAATTGGTAATTCTACGTAATTTCTTTTTTGCTGATGTTATCGTGCTTTGGTAGAAGGCCCTAATAAAGGGGAAAAAAACATGAATGCACTTTTATTTAGGAATGCGATTTTCAAAAATGTATTGAATGTCAGTCAAAATTATTTTATTATGCTCAAAACTCCAGTAAAAAGAAATAAATAGGTGGAAATTATAAGGAATTTACGGAAATAATCTGATTGGGATCCATAAAAAATTCATGTTTGTAAAAATCGAAAACAAACTTTTAAATACCAAAAAATTACATCCTTCTAATTTTTAAATATATGCATTTCCGGCGAATGCAGCACTGGTAAACGAGGAAAAAAAACGTTTACGCTTCTAACTTTAAGCGCGTACCGCCCCACGCGTAGGGGGGAAAAATCCTGTTCAAAAAGCGTTCGTCCCCGCGGTTGCGACCAAGTACGTATTTCTTTATAAAACCCATATACTGTCTAAAATTTGATTACTGTTGACATATATGGACGATTCGCCAAAAAAAAAATTGTTTTTAAAATATTTATTTTACCGACTGAGTTAGTCATTTTGAAGTGTCAATAATATCTTAATACTATAGAGGTTAATGTGCTCAAGGCAAAGCTCTACATTCCGCTGAAAACTACACGTAAATTGGTCCATTCAGTCTATCGAGAACACATACGAACATTACTTTTTATCTAGTCATTGTTGGCCAGATAGTGAAGTTATATTTTGTAATCATCCTACCCCATTTTTTTATGTTTTTTTTTTATTGGTTAACCAAATTGTAAGGAAAAAAAATATCCTTAATGTTTAAAATGTAAACACCACCACGACTGTCACTACTACTGTCAGTGTTACGTCAATTTTCGTGTAGACGGTCAAAATTTTCGACCTGTAGTAAAATGATCTAAATTTGTCTTTTTTAAATTTGAGTTCTGATATGACGAGTATTTGGCCATGGAATATTAACATGTGATTTATTACATAATATGTCATTCGGTCACCTTAATACGTAAATTATGGCTATTGTTTACTGTTTGGCAAATAAATTTGGCTACATTAGCCTTTTTCGGCAAACTTTGAAGAACTCATATCTCGCCCCCGTATCCCAAATAAAAACTCTTGCAAACGAAAATTTATTAGATGCGAAAAATGGACCTTCCGAACTTTATTCTAAAAAAATTTCTCTAGGTGAAATAGAAAAGGATGACCACCAAAAAAATGTCATCGAAAAATTGCAAGGTGTATATGAAAAACTTCTGACATATATTCCCCCTGATAAACCGCAGTTATCGAGTTTTTTCGATATTTTTTCGTCAAAAAAAGTTCAAGTAATAGCCCCGAAAGGATTATACATCCACGGCAGTGTTGGGGGTGGGAAAACTATGCTAATGGATCTATTCTTCGATTGCGTTAAGGTAAAATTACTTATGTGTTTAATTTTTTCAAGTGATCATAATTTTTTTTCTTAATATTTGTCTTAAACTTTAATGAAACCATAATCTTATCATCCCATTAAATAGTATCGGAGTCATTGAATTATTTTCAAACGAAATAAAACAATTTAATTACATTTGGTAATGTATCCGAAATAAAACAAGTTAATGGATTATAATTCTACTTTATTTTTATAAAATATTCAATGGGTATATCGTGACGCGTTTCGTCTTGTTAGGACATTTTCAAACAAACTCTCGGGTTTGCGTGAAAATGTCCTAACAAGACGAAACGCGTCACAATATACCATATGTATATTTTATAAAAATAAAGTAGAATTATAATCCAATAAACTTGTTTTATTTTGGATACATTACCAAATTTAATGTGGAATTCTACTAATTGTCTGCATACACAATAAATAATTTAATTAAATATTAGAAAATTAATATGGGGAGGGGATTCAAGGTGATAAGAGCTAAGTTATTTTGACTAAAAATAAGTTGCAGGTGTTTGGGCTTTACCTCATAGTTTAATGTGTCAAATATCAGTTCCCGCTTTTTAAAGTGTCTATATGTCTTGACAATTTCAATTTAAGTTGGTTATTAATTTTTTAGGTGAATGAATATATTTTTAACTTATTTTACAGGAATGTGTTATGAAATAAGATAAATATACAACAACAACAACAACTTTGATAATTTTAAAAGCAATAATATATTTAATTGGATTTTTTATAGACTAACTCAAAGAAGAGAGTACACTTTAACGCTTTCATGTTAGATGTCCATTCTCGAATACACAACTTGAAAAAAACAGCAGCAATTGATGACAATAGCAAAAAGCCTTCAAGATTTGATCCCATCCCTCCTGTAGCACGTTCTATATTAGAAGAATGTTATCTTCTGTGTTTTGACGAATTTCAGGTACTGAATTAAGATTGAAAAATCAACTTTCTACTTCACAATTCATAGATATACATCTTGAAAACTGAAATTATTATTTCTGCTATTGGATGTTATACAGGACCAGTCTTTTGAAAATAATGAAAATTCTTTCAGCCTACAAACCAAAATATTTCTAAATAACAATTTGCATAGATTATTAAAATCACTCATTCAAGATAGTAAGCCGGCTAGTTTTGGAACACAACTTTGTCAAATAAATATTTTCAGCATACTTACCTTACCTAAGTCTGTGTATTTCCTATACCAACCCCAGATAGTGGAAATTGAATACGCCGGATACTGTTCATTATTTTGAGTTCAGTTCTGTACCAAAAATTAGGATTTTGCTCGTGCTCATTTATTTTCAATTTTTTTGTTTACATTTGTTACGTTTTTTGTTGCATTAAATGACATAACTTTGTCGTTTTGTTCTATGATACACACCAAAAAGAATATACATCCAACTTATGTATTGCAATGAAAAACTACTCTTAATAACGTTATAGCATGGGGAGTGTAAAATTTATTTGTAAATTTGGACTAAATTGTGTCTTGGAGATTTTGTTTGTAAGTTAATTTTTCATCAGCACCCCTGATAGAAGTGTTATTATGGCTTTCCTCTTATGGTAAGACTTAAAAAATAGCAGTACTGAAATATTTTGTCGTGCCTGGTGGTAACTTTTATCATAACCAATCACAAAACAAGCCACTTCTAATTTGATATTTCCTGTGTGAAATAATTTCTAGTTTCGATTTTTTTAAAATTTTATTCACTTATTATTGGTATTATTATAGATAACTTATTTTGAGCTATTTTTGTAAGATAATCTTAAGGGTGCTTTATAAAATTAATGTCTGTGTAATATTTAATTCATTTTAAATTTTTTGTATGAATACAAGTAAATAATAAAAAATACCAAAAAGTTTAAGGAAAACTCTTTTCTCCGTTGATCTTTATTCCAAACATATGTATGTATTATTAATTAATTATTTTATATTTGTAAAATAAAAAAAAACGTACGAATTGGGTTGTGGTTCCATGACTAGTGTTGCGGACTCACGGATAAGAGGTCCGACGTTCGAACCCTACTCTACCCCAACTTGATTCCCATTTTACAATAATGAGTTATTTACAATTTCAGGTGACTGATATCGGTGATGCCATGATTCTGAAGAGACTTTTTACTGAGCTCTTCGATATAGGATGTGTAGTAGTTGCCACTAGTAATAGAAAACCTGATGACTTGTACAAAAATGGTTTACAGCGTTCAAACTTTGTGCCTTTTATACAAATTTTAAAAGATCATTGTGATGTTTTATCGCTTAATTCAGGAATAGATTATCGCCGACGAACAGCTGGCAACAAACTAGGAGGAACATATTTTGTGTAAGATATTACATATAAGATATTTATTCATAATCCTTTTTTTATATTTCATATTTACCTATTTAGCTAACTTTCAGAGTCTCTAAGGAAAATATAAATGATAATCCAGTTGACAAGTTATTCAAGTATTTAATATCAATGGAGAATGATGTTGTTCGACCGAGAATAATAAACATTATGGGTAGAAATGTCGACTTTAAAAAGACATGTGGACAAATTTTAGATTCTACGTTTTCTGAGTTGTGTGAAAGGGTAACAATTTACATAATACACACAATCAATAATCACCATATTTGACTAATTTCTTTCATGACACATTTTCTCTTGTCGAATACAGGCCCTCGGTTCCAGTGACTACCTTATGCTAGGTAGATCTTTCCACACAATTTTTATAAGAGATGTCCCACAAATAAAAGCAAAACTTCCTTCTGGTAGACGATTTATAACGTTGATTGATAACTTGTATGACAACAGAGCTAAAGTAAGTATTAAGAATACTAATTTATACATCTCTTCAAGGTGTGATACATAAATCCACTTTGTTACCAGATTTTCGCTCTGTTCACAGAAAATTTATGTTATAATATACTTGCCCTTATCAGTTGTCAACTGTTAAAGTGTGGGGCTAAAATTTCAACCATTTATGCAATCTGCATCTGCAAGATGCTTAGTCCTTGAATGTAAAGAACTCTTGAAATGGTTTTCACAAAAAATTACTGCCCCAAATAATAATATAATATTAATTCAGCCCAAAACAACCCCATATTTTTCGATACCCTAAACTGACAAATGAATATACTCAGGAATTTGTAAAACAGAACTGAAAAATCTTCATAATAATAAATCCAAACTATCCATTTTACTCTTTGCATAAACATCTAAATTTATGTCATTTTTAAAACCTATAATTAATAACAAATTAAACACCAAAATAAGATATATGTATGACTATTTTTTAGTTGGTCATGTCATCCGAAGTACCACTAACAGAATTGTTTGCACCAGAAGATAATAGAGATGTTGGCGATGATAGAAATGCTCGGATGTTGATGGATGATCTAGGGATAGATAAAAATTCTGTAAGTGTAATTCAAATCAGTTGATATTATGCTGCTTTGAAAAAAAAGTTTTTGGAGTAATAATATTTAATTATTGTTATTTGAAATTAAATTTAGACTATTGACACAGAAATCATAATTTTATTAAATTTTCAGGAAAACGCTAATGCCAGTATTTTTACGGGAGAAGAAGAAATATTTGCTTTTGACAGATGTTTATCTAGAATAGTTGAAATGCAAACGCAGGAATATTGGAGTAAATGGGACACAAATAAGTAACAAGTTCCTATAATGCTTCATAGGTGAATTTAAAAGGTTTATTCAATATTTTCTTTTTAATAACCAATGAAGTATATTGTACGTCGCCATTTCGTCATCAACAACGTACTTACATTTAATGCCTCAAACAATTTTATATTCCGTTTTAATTCTCTTCTTTTTTTACATCCTCTCCTAAGTGGAGCATGTGAACATCACCAGATGTCTCCAAGAAACCCACCCTATTGCTAGCCTACACTCTCGCCTCACCCCACGTCCCTTAGTCCTGCCAAATAAAACCAAAAGATTGTCATCGACAATCTTCCAGGACGAGGAGAGCTCACAGGTGTAAAACAGAGGCTATAGCTGTTAATACTTACACAATATTATTTTTTTTCAAATAGTTTATTTAAAATAACTATTTATATTTTTTTTAAGTTTCAATTTTTATTTTCTATGTTTTTATTCTGTTATCATTTTAACCATACATTTTTAAAAATAACCAATGTCATTTTTAATCTGTTCTGATTAAATGGTCAGTGATAATTTTCGAGTCTGTAAGTACCCAATAAAAGACCGCTTTTGCATGTCAACAAGAATATAAAAATATAATAATTCTTCATTGTTTTTAAAAATATTACATATATATAGAAAATCTGTTTTATCCACCTTTATATGTACAAAATGATTGTGATAACAATTTGATTTAAGATATTTATTTTTTATGTTCGTTTGTCTACCCAAATTACATAAATAGTTTTTATATGATCTTTTAATTCTTTCCACCCAAGGAAATCAGTTGATACCTCCGAAGACATTACCTGACCTTAAAATAACATTCAAACAACACTGTTGTAAAGAAATACGCAGATGATTATTATTAAATGCCTCATGGGTTTAATTTTTTTTATTTAGATTTTTTTGCACTACAACAGGCCAGAAAGCTCAATTACAGTGGTGAATTACCTAAGTAGTCACCTTTAATTTTTGTGTTTTTTGCAGGGAATCGAACCCGGAGTATTCGCATGAATCAAGCGTCTTAGCCACTAAACCTCAGAGGCCACCAAATTGACACACTTACACATAATGCATTTTGCAAAAAGTAAAAAGAAAAGAAGTAGTCCTGTATTCATTGAATTCATATTTAAACCCATTTATTGACATCGCACTGATTACTATCTCGGGAAGATTTCCCATGACTTGTTATTGTTCATTATGAAATTAGTTTTAGGCATATACAGGGCTTATCGTATATCATTACCTGGTTGAAGTAATCACTTGTAACATTTACCATTCTGAATTTTTTCCACCCAACAGGCCAGGAGGCCCAAACACAGTGGTGAATCATAGCACAAAATACCCAGTCCTTTGCGTTCTCACTTGGGGTCGTCTTAGCCACTACACCACGGAGGCGTGAAGTTTGAACATCCATATTTCTTCTATCTAGTTGGGGTGCAGTGGCTAATTTCATGAACTCCGCTTTATCACAACTTAATTCCAATTTTCTTGTAGCGAGTTATTTACAACTCGTTGAAAATAGCCACCATAATTGAAATATTTGTGTAAATTATAAGAACACAAAAATAGTTCAGATCTGTAGATTTTCTTGAAGTAAAGAACTAAAACCATTATTGGCGGTGGGTGAGATTCATCTAAATTAATTTACCTACTAGGTAACGTCTGAAAACACTTCAATTTTTATATTTCCGTTTATACCAGTTGCTTTAATCATTCTCCAGTTGGTTAAACCCTCACAGTAATGCACGCATTACCGCTTACAGAGATGCCATTTCACTCTCTTGCATAGAAGCGTTATAAATTTTTGATTAACAACTTTACTCTGCTGTTGGCCATTATTGTTTGGTCTGACAACGGTCGTGTAGTGGACACTTTCGTCGCTGTGCTTGGCTTTATTCATAAATTTTTTCCTTATTATAATGAAAAATCGACAATTTGTATAAAAATTTAAGTAAAACAATTTTGTCATGAAGAAAAACTGCAAATATATATATCAAAATAACCCTATGACGAATTGGATATATAAAATACTAAAAATAAAATTTATTCAAAATAGATCCTATGAAAGATTATAAAATATGTAAGAGAGTAATAGAAATATAATTGGAATAACCCCGCAATAATTAATATGTATTACCTACCTTTTAAGGAACTAAAAACATAAAAGTTTTTTTTTTTTTTTTTTAATTTTCTAAATATTATTCTTTAAAAATTTATTTCTCACTCCTTATAGTTAATATTAACATATTACAACAGAGATGAAAAACATTTTAGAGAAGGTAATATAGAAGTCTAGGCATCTACAGGGCTTATGATCCTTACAGTTAAGTTAGTAGTAATAATTATTATACAAATAGTGTAATCATATGTTTCAATGTAAAGGATCTTCACCGAAAAGCCATATTAATTGGCATGGTAAGTCCTGTAATACAAAGCAAACTAATGTCGATTTGGCAATTTTCTACCCGAGTACGGCCCATTGTTTTGATGCAAACCTTAATCTAATAATTTTTATTATATTAATTTTAAGCGAGCAGCTTAAAGCTGATATGCTTAATGAAAGTTAGCTGTTGGCGCACATTAACTTTTTCGAAACAAATCTAGTCCATTTTTGAACCCATTGAGACTACGCATTAATATCTGCTCTTGTGGCAGCTTATTCCAACAATCAAAACCCTATTTCTCAGGAAATATTTCCGTGGATTTCGATTGAATCTCGTTTTCTCCAGCCTGAGACTGTGGCCTGTTATGTTTGATAATCCTACATCAATTCTCATGCGTATGGGCAGCTCTATAAGTGGTAGCGCACGCGTTGTTACTCCTGAGGTTAAACACAAAAATACCAGTATTTCATTAAAAAAATTGGACAGGCAAAAAAATGATAATGATCAGTTTTAATGTTTGCACAGACATCCATCTGTCAGGATTTTGTCCAAACCTGATTTTTGTGTAACGATTTTCATCGCATTGAACATTTAAAAAAGAAAACACGACTGCAGTAAAAGGATTGTATTTATGAAAAAAAAAAGAATGTTTATATATTTCAATTACTTTTCTACACAAAATTGGTAACCAAACACACCCCAACTAATATTATAATTGTGACTGATTGTTCTGTAACACAGCAAAAATGCCATAATGCTGGCTTGCTCAGTAAGAATTAGCTTTGTGCTTAGGTAAAAACTGAAAACCACTCGGAACAGGTCCTATTAACATTTCACTTAACTTTATCCAATCTGCGCAATTAGAGGAAGCCATCATTGTTTCCAAATCATCCCTTCCCGTGTAATAAGGAGGCCTTTCATTTATGCGCTGAGGCGGTCTTTCAAGTAAGCCGACAGGAACATACCGATAAAGGAAGGATAACCATTCTAATAAAAATCGACGCGTATTTTCAACACCTTTATTATCTGAACCCCAGTGTTCGAGTCCATAATTTGTGAACTTTTTTAAAATTTCGAATCGTTCAGAGCTTCGTATGTCCCAAAGCTTTTGTTCTTTTATTTCTGTAAATATCCATGGTTTAATAAGTGCCCCACGTCCTATCATTACACCAGATATATGAGGAGCTGTTTCTAATGATCTCTTGTAATCATCATATGATAAAATATCACCATTTCCAAATACAGGGCAGGGGCTTGCAGCTTTGGCGCACATGTCCGCGTACACCCAATCTGCGTACCTGGTATATCGTTGTTCCCTAGACCTGCCATGGATAGTCATCATAGAAACACCCCAATCTGCAAATTTAGGTGCCAAGTTATGGGCAATTCTTGTGTCCTGATAGACCCCTGTGCGTGTTTTTATAGTAAACGGTATTTGTAATACTTGTGACGCACACTTTATGGAAGTTTCTAAACTATTTGCTCTCAGGAGTAGCCCGCACCCTCCTCCTTTTTTATATACAAGATCTATGGGACAGCCTAAATTCAAATCGATGAAATCAACAGTTATTTCCTTTTGCAGGAGATAGGCGGCTTTAGAAATGCCATATGGATTATTACCACAAATTTGAACTCCGAAGAGGTCCTCAGTTTCGTGCCGTTTTACTAGAGCCCACTCTTGTTTTATTCCTTTCAATAATGAATCACATAATGCCATCTCTCCGCATGTTATATCTGCTCCGAATTCTTTACATATTCTTCTATAAGGTAAATTACCTAATGTTGTTAATGGTGCGAGATAAAGTTTATTTTTCCAATTAATCTGTTTTTTTTCATTTGCACGAAGAAAAATTAAATCTTCATCAGTGATGGCTCCAGATGTAAAGACAGATTTATCCATTTCCGCATTATCGATTTCATCCTCATTTTTCAGAATTATTTCTGGTTTGGCAGATAATCTATCCTTCTTCATGTTACTAACCATATTCTCAGCGATGGATAAATCATATTTCCTCTTCTGTAATTTTGAGAGCACATCAAATGATACAGTATTCAATTTCACACTCTTCCATTTGGATAATTTGTCACGATCAACAATATTTTCTCCTAAAGAAGATGTGTGACTTTTACCATATCTACAAGACAACCCCCAGGGGCATTCGCCTTTTAGTTCATAAATATAACAAGTCCCTCCATTGCACATAATATCGGGCATTTTATTTTTGATAAACTCTAAAGGATCGTGGATAAACTTGCAACCTGAATAACGGCATGGCTCAGGAGATGTGCCCTCCTGAATATTAACAATTGAAGGACAAGGCCGTAACTCTACCGCCTCTCGAACAGGTTTTGGTCGTCCTTTGTTCTGACCCCTAGGCTTCTGTTTGGCCTTGTAATCTACACGGTTTACTGTCGTAGCGACTGCTGAGCCATCACTTTCGGCAGAGATTTTAATTTTCTTGACTGGTGGACTATCTCCATCTATTGGCTTCTCTCTAGCGACTTCATCTTCGGACTGGTGTTCGTAAATTTTGGAGCCTAAAATACGATTTCGATCAGTGATAACATATTCTTTCTTAATTTCGCATATACCGATTCCAGCCATTTTTTAATTAACCATCAACAAATATTTAACCCCACGCTTGAAAATATAAATTTTATCCAGAGCGAATCGACAAGATGGTAATATAGAACGTTTACAATGTTTACGTCCAAATATATTTGAATTTAAAAAGGTCAAAGTCTGAAGCTTGAAAATAAGACCTTTAATTTATTAAGCTTAATTCCGCTTTCTTTAAGTTGTTCATAACCTCAATCTCGAAACTCAATTGCAATTTATCTTTCATATAAATGTTTGATCTGGTAAAATTAGTAATTCGATTTGCTATTTATAATCCACGATTCATTACGCACGCATTACACAGAATCCAAGATAACTAATATAAAACATAAAATGGGTCCACTGTAACATTACAACCAACACCTAGAAAAGAAATAACATTTAAAATTAAATTGACATAAATAATACATTTATATTTATTCTATGGACAATGGACATGACCATAGATAATTTTGTTATGGTGAGGGAGTCGCTCTATACTCTAAGCTCTGATCACTCCACGTGTTGCAATATAAATAAAAGTTCCAAAAGGAACAAAATATTAGTGACCGACCGAAACAAGAATTTCAGCCGAAACCGAATTTTAGCTTCTGTCTAAAAGGGTCAATGTGGGATATAATTTATTTCCTTATCAACATTTTTAGAGGGTTGATGTAAATACACGTATTTAAAAATATATATTTACATATACATTAGTAGTGGTGTTTTTTTACTGAAAATAGTTTCAAACACCTCGGTTTGTTATAACGTCACAACATAGCTGTAAAATAACTCTACCGTAATGTTGTGATTTAAGACACAATGATATATATCACGTATTCATATTTATTTGAAGTTTAATTATGAGTGTGTCCATATATAAAGCAAAGTGTAAATGCACACAAAAATTAAAAACCCAAAATCAATCACTATCTAGGGGGTAGAGAAGATTCAGAATACCATATCAGGCCCTCATCTGGACATTGCACCTCTAGCTGCATTTGCTCTAAGCTAAAAATGGGACAATGCTTCAACAAATGAGGGACATCATGGGGTATCTCATCATCACATGGACAACTATTGATTTCTGAGAGCTTAAAACGGTGGAGATAGATTATAAATCTACAGTGGTCTGAGGATTTGAGTCAGTTCGTAGCCAACTTGTAGCGTTTTCCTAAAATCAAAGGCATGAAAAATTGTTTTAAAAAATATTTTTGTTATTTTCCAGTAATTCTTTTTAAACACCGGTCGTTCCAGAGCTTAAACATTATGTTTCTTATATTTTTCAGCAAAACTTAAAAGAAATTTGACAAAATGAGCTTGAGATGGTTTTTCAAGACTTTTCATCTGCTTTTTCATTGACTTGGATTCCGCAGTGGCCTGTTATTCATTCGATATACACATTCTGTGATCTGGATATTAGTACAAAGTCGCAAGTATAAGTTGGCGGTGGCATAAACATGAACTATTTTCGTAATGAGATTTATTTACGGACTTTTTTGCTGTCATCGTTGTTATGTTTTATTTTTTTCAAATTATTTGACGCTGACAAACCCTAAAATAATGGGTCATTAATTACAATATTTCAAAAAGTGAATGCTCGAGTTGCTGCTATGATCGGTAGGTGTTGTCATACCTGACTTATTACCCTACTTTAAAAAAAAATTAAATATAAAGATATTGTGTAGTAAATGAAAAATAAAATAACTGTATTTTTGTAAATGTGTTTTATGAATTTATCAATCCAATTTTTTTTATTGAACTAATGTTTTTTTGTAAGTGAATCTAAATTGTATGTTCAGAGAATTGCTCTCGAAACAGGTTAAGCCGAGGTTTCTTCAACAAAAATAACAACTTCTTTAAAAAAAAAGGAAGAGAAAAATTTACCATCCAAATTTGCAACTTTGATTACGGTGCCATCCGACAAAAATTAAAGAGTTTTATGTTGTGAAAAGGGAAGTACCTAACATTCTCAAAGTTCTGATTGATCTGCGAAACGATATATTAATATTGAAGAAAGCCGTGAAACTTTAAGAATGATTCTTCCGGAAATGAACTTCAAATTTAAAAAATATCATTCTAAAGAGCAATTATGATAGACGACCAGTCATATACCTTGGTGAGACATTCATCCACTCATCATATTCATTGAATTTGTGTTGGCAATTTAATGAAACACCCGGAATTTTAAAGATTTTTCATTTGGTACGTGGTGGATAATTTCTAATGCAAGCAATGAAGCGGGTTTTGTAAAAGATACTTCCTTGGCTTTTAAATTAAATACAAAATGTAGTCTGTACCGCGATGAGATGAACGCGAAAATTTACGCAAGTGGCTAGTTGAGAGACTTTTGCTAAATTTGCCGGGATCATCAATTATTGTTATGGACAATGCTCAATACCATAGCAACAACTTAAATAAAACACCCATTCGAAACAACAAGATACAAGAATTGCTCAATTGGCTATTGGAAAAAAATTATCGTACTTATCTACAATGCGTAATCGACAATATTCTTACTTATAATGGTCATAGAGTTTTACGGTTGCCTCCGTACCACTGTGACCTGAACCCAATCGAGCTGATTTGGAGCTCGGTTAAAAGAAAGGTTGCAGAAAAAAGTATTGGAAGGGACAAAGCAGAAATCCCAAAATTGATTGAAGAGGTATTTCAATCCATCACTTTAACGGAATGAAAAGCACACTGTGACCACGTCATCCGCGTAGAAGAAAAATACGATAAAAGAGATGTTTGCCTTAACCCCTATGACCAATTTTTTTTCACTTAATGGTAACACTGAGTCGGACTCAGACTCAGACGTTTTTATGATGGTGATATCTCAAGCATCTATTATTTGTTTTATCACTCTTATATTTAATTCTTATTCTTATTCTATATTTAAAATGAATAATAAATCTATTTTTTACTCTATCCTCTATTTTATGTATATAAATATATTTTATGTATGTATTATATTTAACGAAACAAAAAGTTTTTGTTATTTTCTAGAGATGTATTCTCTTAGCAGAAGGGATTTTTAGATATCCCTATAGAATTTCCATAACATACGTATTTCATTCAATATGTATTACACATTTGTGTATATTTTTTTAATTTCTGAAATTCCATACGAAGTCTGGAAACATTTTAGTCTGGTAACCCTAAAATATACTTCAGGGCCCTCCGACAAAGCCCCCTCTACAAGAACTCGTAGAGGGGCTTTTGCCTCCGATCGCGCCAACCGGCAATATTTTTACGGCTAAACGGGCTAGATGCCACTATATATCTATAGAGCAGCATCTAGCCGTTTGTTTTAAAACAGACAGTCAGCGTTGTCAGATCTACCGATTTTTTGGTAGATCTACCTATTTTGGGAGCAATCTACCGATCTACCGAATTCGATTGAAATTCTACCGATTTTTATACATTTCCTTGTTTTTTCCACAGAACAAAATTTCAATGCAAATAAAACGAATTCATATTATAATAATTTATTGCTTGTTTGCTCACTTCAATTGCCATCAGTTGCTTATTTAAAAAAACTGCTTATCCATAGTACATAAGTAAACAATGAATGATATTTTAATTATGGAATTGGCTAGTATTGCTGAATATAAATGATAAAATAAATCATGGCATAGAATTTCTTTATTGAAAAATGTATATATGTCCATTTTATGAAGTGAAATGTAGAGGGATCACTTTTCATATTGAAAATAATATAAATGGTTTTACCTTTAGTTAAATATCTATTTAAATTGAGTTAATCATTGTTTTAATAATTTGTTCAGTACCTACTTTAGCAGTTAGCAGTTATTATTAAGTTTTAAGTTGCATTGAAAGAACTTTAAAACGTTAATTATTTCTTTGTTTGACAATAGAAATACTATATATTTTGCTAAAATTGTGTCATTCATTCAATAAAATAATATTTTGAATTTTAATTTATGTATTATATTATTATTTTTTATAAGAACCAACTCAAATATTGCTTTCTTCAACGAATATTTGAGTATTGAAATTAAATATTGTAATTTTACATTGTTTTGTAAGAAAAAGAAGACATTATAAATCACGTTATTTTGGTGATTCACTTATTGCAGTCCTTTTGGTTTTCAATTGTTCATTTACCAAGCGTTTTCAACTATTTAAAGCAACGGCCATAGGCAAAACGGCGCTTTAATTTCGAACAACTGTCAAATTTATTTTTGCCCCCCTCTTCCCCCTACTACCGAAATCTACCGATTTATTTTTCTGAATCTCCCTTTTTTCGCGTGATCGGATCTGGCAACGCTGCAGACAGTGTCATTATACATTGTACATATCGCACACTGAGTAGAAAACTATTGTAGCTCAAAATGTATCGATTTTGAGTTTTTGAGTTATGAACGCAATCAGAAACGTGAATTTCATTCTGCATATTTGACTAAAACAGTCGTCATTCTATCACGAATACCTGAGAAATTACACCAATTACTTCACTTTTCTACATTCATTTTTTTTATTACATATTTTTATATATTCTGTATTTAATCAAAATAAATACACTGTCATTTACTCCTGATGTACCTACTACAAATACATCATATAAAAAATATTGAAAAACCTTTCACTTTTTCTTAGATGTATAATTTTATTTATAGTGAAACGGAATTTTTGCTCTCCTGTAAAATCAGTAATTTTGAGTTACAACAGTATTTTACTCAGTGTGCGATATGTCAGAATTTAGTAGGTTAGTCCTGTCAGAATTTAGTTCGTCTTTATCGACTAATTTGACTAATTTTTCTTTCATATGTTTTAAAGAAAAAAATGCCCACCTCAGAACGATGGATAATTTTAATACATCGTAATTAAAGTAGTAATTTTTACGCGTCGAAACGTGTATGCTCACCCAAGCCACTCTAAAATACCTAAATACAATTTAATTCAAATTCCGTAAGAAGTTAGATGTGATAGCTTTGCTGATAACAGTTCATATAGTTCACAGTCATTCCTCATATTTTTTGTAACCTTATCTAATAACAGTCACGTCTCACGACTGATCTCTGGTCACGTACACCTACTCGTTTTAACTCTTAACGCAAAATAAAACTCGAGACTCGAGATGGTGAAAAATGAAATTATGGTATCATTTGGTGAGTATTCTGCATTTGATTGACACCCCTGAAGAAATAAAATTAATGGAAAGCCTTGAGATATTTCAAATCAATTAGAAAAAAATTGTTTTCCACAAATTTTGTTGGTACCTACAATGTAATGTTATTAAAAGTTTATATTAGTTCTTAAAATGTTATCAGTTAATTTAATACATCATAAATAAATAATCGACAATCAATATTACCTTTAAGTCTAGTTAAGATACAGTTATTTTTCAGTTGAAATAAAGTTATACCCTCAGAGTAACAGTTCTCTAGAGAAGCCCTTATGCTCTATTGCGTAGAACAAAAGAGTTCCAAATTTTTGGTTTTGTTTTAGTTTGGTTTTTAGTTTTACAATAAACGTGTAATGGACAGTTTCAGTTTGCGCTCGCAATTCTCAACGCAAGTGCCTACGGTCCGTTGTATTGCTGTAGTTTGTAGCTAACTTCGTGGTCAATAATCATAGTGCTTTTTCTCCGTATTTATTTTTGCATTGTTTGTATTCTTTTTTTTATACAGAATAATGTTCCCTCACTGGGGTGTCCTGTGCCGAGGGAAACATTTTACAAAATGTGAAACATGCCTAAGATTAGCTATTTAACAAAATTAACAAAATAATAACAATAAAAAATCGTTATTATACCAATTAACCTAATTATAATTAACATAAGAAACAATAAAAAACAAAAATATTCATAAAAAACATAACCAATTTATATAGACTAATTTAAAAAAATCATAAACAGTGCATACATTTTACATATTTGGCTTGATCCACTCATCGATCCGTGCGCAACCCACCTCCACTATCCATTTCTTAATAGCAATTTTATATTCTGAGAACTTACTAATTGTCGTTATGGATAATGGAAGTAGATTGTACACTTTAACCGAGTAGTGGGTCAATCCTCTTTGAAGGTTGTATTTATTTTTTTATTTGTATGGGCGACTCTATTAGGTTATTACTCTAAGGTTATACCTAAGTAAATTTTAAAACATTTCTTAAAATCTAACGGCAGATCTATTCGAAAATCAGAAGTCAGTACTTACTTAACTAATTAAATATTCCTTTTCCACTATAAATATACAACTAACCCAATATTTTTTAGTAATTATCTAGTCTACCTGTTACAAAAGTGCCAAAAGAGCGATCTTACAACTGAATTAGATGAATGAGCTTATACAGGTGTTTATTAAACCATGTCACATCCGAAACCACGATGATCAGTATGAGCAAGAAGACATATTGGCACATTAAAATAATTTTTTGGAACTAATAAAATAAAGTATCTAAAAAAGCAAATGATTGCTCACTTCTGCCGGAGACATTTGTTTTTATTATATTATATTTAAAAAAAAAATATTTGTTCTAAATATTTTTTTAAATATGCCAATATGTCTTCTTGTCCATACTGATCATCGTGGTTTCGGATGTGACAGGGTTTAAAGAACACCTGTATAATATTATTATGCTTTTAGGAGTATGACTACTCATTGCAGTTATTTTTTAACATGCTTTTTAAAATCTCGACAATAACAAATACCTAGGTACTACTAAGTCATTTATTGTATAAGTGTATACCGAATTTCCCATTATGTCCCTCGTGCATGTACACATAGAAAAAAAACGCATGGTGAGAAGAATACATAGAGGGTTTTATATTAGTAATAACAAATTCAAAAAGTATTAAACATGAATCCACTTTTATTGTTTAAAAAAACGTTACGGTTAAAATTAAAACATTTTTTTTGTTCTCTTTCTATCCAACATCTGTTATTTAACTCCCAGGGTGTACTTCTTTAAGAAAATAAACCGTCATATACTGTTATTTTAATATTCAGGTTGGTGTATACTTTTTTAATAACAAAAAAAAGAATGGAAGTATGTAGGTATTTTTAAAAAAAGTCATTCTTTATTAGATGTGAATAGAAAATTGAATTTAATCCCATTATATCAATTGAATTAATTTATTATTGTAATACTTTTTGTGTCATTTATGCTGCACAAGAACAATTATTTAAGACTAGACTGAGAGAATTTTGATACACAACCCTTTTTTGCAGATTCCAAATGGATCGACAATGTCAGCATCAATCTCCATAGTGTCAATAATACAGTCAGTAATATGCTTTCTAGCTATAATATTCTCGATAAACATAATCGAGCTACTTGGCTTTTGAAGGCTGTGGCTTGTATTGACTTGACAACTCTCGCTGGTGACGATACTAAATGTAATGTTCAACGACTCTGTTATAAGGTTGGTTGCAGTATTTGGAATATCATTCACTGTATAAACGGTAAATTAGGTCGCTCCATCCTCGAAGTGAATCGTCCATATAAGCGATTACGCGCAGCTTACCTTTACATTTGAATATCTATAATAGTATTTTATAGTAACTACATTTATAGAAAAACAAATAAAATATCTCTCATTTATTGTAAATTACCGCCACCATTTTTATTTTCTTCAAAAATAATTTTTAATATCTAAAAACCTCATCCAGCGCTCGTTCCCACTGAACGAAGGAACTAGCCGATTACTTCAGATTAGTTCATCATATGACAATGTGTGCTATGTTTTAGATTTTAACCCCACTTGTGTATATTTTGTTCTGAAAACTTACAGATTACAAATACAAATGACCATCCGTGTCAAAAGTTAGATAATTACTTGCATTTTTTTAAGGCAGCAACGCCTCTACCAATAGACTGCTGCAAACAACTCACAAATTTGAATGAAGAAAGTCTATCATCACTTACAACTGCCGCCGTTTGTGTTTATCCATCCCGAGTTTTGGATGCAGCAGAAGCTATCAAGTCTATGGAACTTAAAATCCCAATAGCTGCAGGTTAATAAAATTTAATAGATTTTTTTTTAATTTCTTGAATCTTTTTGATATGTGTATTTTATCCATCCATTATAATGTATTCACATGAAAATAATGTTTTTAAATCTTCAAAAAATATGCAGGTACCTAACTCCAATATTTTATAGTGGCAACAGGCTTTCCTACTGGTCAGTACTCTCTGGAAACTCGTCTTCAGGAAATAAAATTTGCAATAGAAAATGGTGCATCTGAGATTGATGTTGTGATTGACCGAAGCTTAGTTCTGACTGGAAACTGGCGATTGTTGTTTGAAGAACTTCTTCAGATGAGGACAGCGTGTGGACCAAGTAACATGAAAGTAATCTTGGCCATTGGAGAGCTGGGTTCTATGACCAATGTAAGGCAACTCTTTAATTAGTAATTTTAGTTTTAATTTTATTCTAATATAGATTAAATATTTTATTTATTATAGAAATAAAAGATGTGATACTAAAATTTGGAATAACCAGTGACCGGTTTCATCGCTTTCGTGACATCTCCTCTATCACATTAACTATCACTTGTCTTTTACTTCCATAATAAATTTAAATAAACTTGCACCAAGAATTGTCACTAACAATTTTGAATGCTTTAAAATATTGAAAACTAGATTTTGCAAACTAATAGTAATACAGACAAACAGAAAATTATCTCCTTTTAAAAAAAAATAATGGCTGAATTTAAAAAAGGAGAAATAAAGATTTAACATTATACTTTTACATTTTGAATTCTTGATTTTTGATGAGGAAGTCTTTAACCATTTGCTTCTTTGCTCCAGACTAGTAGAGCCCTTCACTTCCGGGAAGCTTGTATGAAATGGATAAGGGAAACATAGGAATGGAAAACATACATGTTATAATAATACAATTTATAAAAATAGATAGACGATAAAACGTAAATTAAAAAAAGTCTAGGTGGTGAAATAACCCAATTAAAATATACCAAATATCTCTTTTGCCACTATGAATCTTTTACATAATGTATTCATTTGAGATCAATTCATAATTATAAAGATATCATTAAAAAACTTCTTATTTTATTTTATTTCATTGGAAAGCCAACAGACATTTATAAATTTATAAGATACAATTATACCATAAATACATATCATAAAGTCCAATTAGAGGCTTCCACATAATATTGTTATTATAAATGTTGTCATATAAAAATTATACATAACATAAAATAACTAATCATACAAAACTTATAATATTACTAGAAATGTGAATGTAATACATATTATTTAAAATATATCTACTTTTGTATATCTACTTTTTTGTAAAATATATCTTTTTTATTTTACCAGTATAACATCTACAAAATATGAAAAAAAAAAAAAATAAACATTTGAATATTAATGATTGGCAATATGTTTTTTAAAGGTCTACAAAGCAGCAATGTTGGCTATGTTTGCTGGTTGTGATTTTATAAAAACTTCAACAGGAAAAGAGGGAGTCAATGCGACATTGGCAGTTGGATTGGTTATGTGTAGATCTATTAGAGAATTTTATCAGTTGACTGGAAAAAAGGTATTTTTTATATTTTATGTATTACTTACATCTTGTAAAATTATTATTATTATCATCTACAATACCCCAAATTTGTAAAAATGTTTATTTCAAAAAACTATCGTCGCCGCTCAGGCGAAAGTCAGTAACAAATCCAAAAAATGTTATTTTGAGAAATTGCATTTAAAAGTTTGGAGACCAAAGAAAAATTTGATTTTTTTGTTTTGGAGATTTTATGTACACAACATAATAATTCATTCTTTTTTTAAATTCCATTGGTAACTTTTTTCTTCTAAGGCATTTTAAAATATCTAGGCCCGTATTCTAATAAGAAGTTAAAATTTATCTTTATTTTAACTTCAAAGTAAAATTTAGTTTTCTGAATGAAAAATAGAATATGTTTACAATTTTTTTTCCAAATATATTCAATTGTAGGTTGCCGATGAAGATACTTCGAATTTCCATACAAATATACACATTTTCATACATAAATATCAATATTACTTTATACCGTCTCGATATGTACTGATGAAGATAGCGTTTATAATTGCAGCCCTGCAAGGTTTTTAATGAGGCAAGGTGGCTAAAATTTGGTTAAGTGACTTTTTATTGTTTATAATCTGGGCAATGCAAGCTATAGAGTTAGTGAAAGGAAGAATAATTACAATAATATTATAAAAATAATTATTATAATTTTGTCAAATATTTATTTTTATTAAAGGAAATATTTTTGTCATGTTTTCTTTAATGTTTTTTTATATAGTAATATAAATTCACATAGCAAAAAAACAAATAATTCTAATTTTAAACTTTTTTGTTATTGACTTTTGCCTGAACATTGACAATATGAAGTCTTTTTTTAAACCAATTGGAATGTTTAACATATTTATAATGTGCTTAAGAAAATCTGCTTTTAAAATGGCACTAGTAAATTATATTTACATAATAGTATAGTAATGTATTCCATAGTAAAGTGTAATTTCTTTTAGTTCATTTTTGTTTTAAATTGGTTATATAAAATTGTGTTCTGTTAAAATATGTCCATGTACTTATAATTTTCACAATCTGAACGGTTTGGGTAGGTAGGAAGAAATTGCCTTAAGGCAATATGCCTGCCCTTATATGTAAAATTGTATATGCATATAAAGTGTAAAAAATAAAATAAATAAAAATCTACAAAGGGTATAATTATTTTACATTCTAGATTGGTCTGAAGCCGGCGGGTGGCCTGAGAACTTGTCAGGATGCCATTAACTGGTTAATCCTTGTAAAAACTCAACTGGGAGATGAATGGCTTACTCCTGCACTGTTCCGCATTGGAGCCTCTGGATTACTTGGAGACATAGAAAAATGGTTTTATGAGTCTGCAAATAATATCATTTGTCCTAGTAGTAAATTTTCATTTATCTAAAAAAAAAAATTATTTAAAAAAAAAAAAATTGTACAAAGTTATATCCCATTTGAAATATTTTCAATTTCTAAACCTACAATGATATACATTATTTTTACATTGTTCTATGTATTTTTTTATTAAACCTAAAAGTTGAAATAAAATTAAAAATATAATTATTTCAACTGAACATTGTTATTATTGATTAGGTATCTCATCTATAAAATCATGTTTTGTTCCATTTTGATAACCTTGTACTCGATATCACTCGCTCTGTACCCGCCTCCGTCTTCCTTCCACAAAAAACCTTCTATTTACATAATTATGATTATCAAATTCTTATATTTAATTAGCTATGCATTTATAATTAAGTAATTTTAGTTCTTTTTTGTTGTTATTGTTTTATTATTATTTTTTTGTTATATATATGTATTTCTATGAATATATAAAAAAAAAACATTTATATAGAACTACTTATCTTACTGTAAATCATAAAAAATCTCCATCTTAGAACAGGCTGAGCCATGTCATATGGAGACTATCTTAACCGGAGGACGATCCGTATTAATTTCTAATTCACTAGTTTTAAATATGTGTACTTTTTAATGCAATAAATATATAAAATAAATACAAAAAGTCGATTCACCCACCTAAACTTTCTGACTCCATAACTCTTGGTCCCTCACCGCAAGAATAAAGGAACATATTCCAGCTGATGTGATTTTCGACAACTAAAGATACAATTTAATATGTATGATTATGTAAAGTAGCAATTCAATACTTTCACATAAAATAAAATACTATTTATTTAAAACATGTTTATTTTATAAAAAAGTATAACTTATACATTTTTTGTTATTTTCACTTCTCAATTTTTGTGTTATTAAATCTTGGTCAGTCAATACCACAATGCTTGAATTTTATGTTTGGGAAAAATAAATCATTCCCTATATACCTTTCTTACTGAATTTATAAGAAGTTGTTTTTAACACATTACATCAGAGACAGAGAACATTTCACATCAGTATTTTTAGTATAAATATTACATTCCTATCTATTATTATGTACAAACTAGTGAAATCACATAATTAGGTATCCTACCTTATTTCTGAATTTGTTACATTCAAAAACCTGCATAAACTGATTATTTTATTGACCGACCATTTAATGAAAACTTAGTTTTTTTATCTCATTCAGTTTCCTAGATCTACATTTTTACCTGTGCATACATAAATATACATATAAGTGGCATGTGGCATGTCTCAATAAATTTTCTTTTTAACATTAATCAAAAAAAAATTTATAAAAGATTTCTGAATAACAATTTCTCTTCTTAAATTTTACATATGTAATTTTTTTTTTAATAAAAATTCACAGATATTTAGAGTAAAACTTATATTCTAACTCTTGCGTTTTATTAGAAGTTGTAAGAGTTTGTGTTTGTTAAACCACTTTGTATTCTTGATGATGAATTATAATATTAAACACTTACATCTTATAAAGAACTACACTTTTCCAAAGGATCCTTCTGCGTGGAAACCATGATCCGGATGAGCATCGTAGTTCACTACTTGAAGTTTCCCCGTTTATCGTAGAATCCGTAGTGACCCTTGACATATCCATCATTATCTCTTTCTTCGTATCGGAACTGGCGATTTTTCTGAAATAAAATTAATTATTTACACACCTAGGAAAATTGTTGACTTTGCGGATGTACATTGGATATGATTGAAGTGTTTTATTACCCCTTTCCTGTGTCATATCCAAACTTGTAGCTGTGCGGTCCGTGTTGTCCGTGCATCTGGAACTCTGTACGATCTCCACCAGCTTCGTGGCTGACATCACCAAGTCCTGCTGCCGTATGATGAGATGGAGATGCGAAACTATTTTCTGTAAATTTCAATTACATTTTTGGTTTTTATTCATTACAATTCTAACGTACTACTTATACAATCCTTGTGGATTTTGGAATACAATCATTGTTGAAATACGTTTACAAGAAATACTTGGAATTGTGGCACGTCGTTGAGAAAGCTGTTATCAAAATCGTCAAATAATTCATAGTGAACTTTCATCATCAGTGCTCCAATATTGAAGAACATCCCATCAAAGGTAGATTCATCGCCGCGCTCCTTTCCTTTATTAAAATTCTCTAACTTTGTACAAATTTAAATGATATTCGTTTTTACATCATACAGTCGGCTTTTCGTTAACATGATGCAAAAAATATAGCAAAAGGACAAATATTTGGTTCTGTATATTAAATTTGCCAATCTTAGAAATAGTATCTACTACCAAAAGTGATAATGGCAAAATAAGAGAGTGGCTCGATCAGGAGTTTAAAAAAACTAATTAAAAACAACTTATGGGTTCGCTCCATTTTAGTGTACTTTTTTACACCGCACTGCCATGTATCCTCCGTGTTAAAAGAGGTTCCAGTGTACATATGAAGACTGGACAGTCGATAATAGTTTTTGTTTCTTTTTATCTTTCTTTCACTTTTCTTATTGACTTATCATGTTTATCATGACTTATCAAAACTTTTTGACCACTTTGTTGATGACTAATAGTGTTTATTAAGTTTTTTGGGTGACAAAACAGTGCATACAGTCAAAATGTACAAATTGGCATATTTAATTCTAATTCATAAACAAACTGACCAAGCATATTTCTTCCCTCCAGTCCATTATATTTCATGTATTATATGAAGTATTAATTATGTTTTATTTTTATTTTGAGTAATACATTAAAAGTATGTTTATATAAGTGAAGATATATTAATAAGACTACTGAAAAAACAATAAAAAAGTATGCTTATTTCCATTATCACGCTTTACCAAATATTTTTTTTTTTGGGCCGTTTTTAACAATAGTAAAAATTAACAGATTACAATAGCAGCAGCAAACACAGTTACTATTTTGACTATTAACAATATTTTGAGTTTGTCCAAATTTTTGTAGACATAGACTGGATTCAACTTCCCGGGGAACTTGTTATATTAACATATTACAACAGAAATTAAGAACATTTAAAAAAAGGTAATATAGAAGTCTAGGTATCTACAGGGCTTATGACCTGGTTTTTGGTTGGCAGAAGATATTGCTTGTTGCAATAAGCCTGCCAAAGTACCTATGTGTATTTTTGCACTCGAGGCTTTAAATAAATAATATATTTATAAATACGTAATTGATTCCAATATTTTTAACACACAAAATCCCTACAAATCAGAATGCTCAAATTAATAGTCAGTAAAAAATAATGTCATAATGTAAAGAAAAAGAGAAATTATTACTATTAATTGTTTTAGTATTTGATCAAAAATGAATACTAGATCCAAAATGTTTATAACTTGTGAGAAATATAAAAACGCTAAATTAATAATGATACTTAATTTATTTACTATGTAGAACAATCATTACCAGTTAATGGCATCGGGGTTACAAAGCTTCATTAAAGGGCCACAATAGAGTACACATATTGAAATAGTTAAAGCTTTTGAATATTCACCTCTCATTTAACTATTGTAATATATATGTATTTATATATATATATATATGTATGTAGCTACCCAATTTCTTTATAGTATTAAAGCATAATATAATATTATATAGATAATTATTTTAAACTATTTTATAATAATTACAGTTTATTAATTACTATGCTTGTAGTTACAACTATAGAAATTCATGTATAATCTTAGTATATGAATAGCAGAATCTATATGTATATGATAACCAACGATTTATTGAAATTTGTTCTATAAATTAACATCACTAGCCACTGTATAGAACTTAGAACTGAATTGAAGCAAAACGCTCTTATAATTAAACTACAAACTGCAAAGTCTTATTTAAGTACTGCGGTATTTAAGTAGAATACTAAAATCAATAATACTTTCTGGCTAGTATTACCAAGAATTGTATAATAAATAAAAAAAAAAGAAATATATCATATTCCTCGGTGTAGTAAAGTGACTTTTGTAATAACAGAAGATTTTGAAGAACTTTTATCAGAACAGGTATGTATATAAAATTAAAAGATGGTTTTATTTTAAATACAATAATTGTTTATTCATATATTATATTACTTATTTACTCACCTGGTCCATGATGGAAATTGTTGAAACCAGATTCAGACGCAACGGGCTCGCTGTTTGATACAGATGCTCTAGCCACTGTTTCGTCTACAAATAGTTGCTGAAATAACAATATTATTTAATTTTCAAGCATCATAACAGGTAGGTCAACTCAGAGTTCAGAGTTTTGAAACCTGGAAAAACATTGTATTTTTATTATTGCGACATTACTGGAAATTAAACTATTTTGTCATAAGGAGTTTTTATTTTTGAAATATGTAGGTACATAAGTACCCATGTTTATTTTTGTATAATAACTATTATTAGCTGTTGTGTTTTCTAAAAGTTCTTATTAGGTATTTACCAAAATATTTGAATTTTCAGACCAATCATCAGAAAAATGGAAATCGAGCTGCAGTAGAGTTGGATTAAACCTCAGCCCTTTGATTCATTAGTTTCACCCAGTTTATACTTTAATCCACCAATTTGTGTCATCTTTTATTTCTATTATAAAAAAAGCATTATTTATTACCTGCTGTCTGGATTCTTCTTCCTTCTTAGCCTGAATTTTTTTTTGCGCTTCCTCAAACTTATGTCGTTGTTTTTCAAGTTCTTGTTTTCTTTGATTCTTATTTATTTTAATATCTGGTTTTTCAGATTCAGCAGGACTCGATGTAAGTTTTTGAAGATGTTTTTGGCCTATCTTAATTTTTGTGATATCAACATCTTCAACAGATTCAGAAACTGGAATATTTTTAACTAACTTCTTTGGTGCGTATTCATCTGTATTTGAGTTATATTTTTTAGGGAATGTTTTTGTTGGTAACCTCGAAGGCTTGATTGATTCACTCTTTCCGAGTTCTAAAGTTTGCGATAGTGTTGGGTACGGGGTTTCTAATGATTTGGATGGTACATTATGAATATCTTCATTTTGAGAAGAATATTGAAGCTGAGGCTGAGTGTTAGCCTTGAAAGGAGTGAATGGCTCAAATAGAGGAACCTGAAACTTTAGAGAAGGTTTAGGTGGCTTGATAAATTGAGTGTTAGGAGCACTCGGTAATGGAAGATCTAATTGCTTGGACAGAGGATTTATAGGGATGTATGAATCAGTACTAGGGATGGGTCTTAAATATTTTGGTTTATATATCAAAGTTGGAGTATTGTAAGGTTGAGCAATGTATTCAGCATTAGCATACAAAGGTAAAGGTCTACCCTGTTCTGGTCTGGTTTCATAACTAGCAAATGAGTCCATAGCTTCAACTTTCGGTGGGACTAGATTGGATGATGGAACTGGTGATAGAAAACTGGCAACAGTCGTTCTGGTTTCTTCAATAACTTCCCGGGGCTCAGATTTATCAAAGCCCTGAGGGGAGTAACTGGCGTAATCTTGTAATCCTCCAACATAGCCATTTTGTCTGAATAGAGGTGCTTCCAATATTCTCGAAAGTTGTTCTTGGTTATGTTTAGTCGCCGTGGAGTTAATTTTCTGGATATCGTAAAACTCTTGCGCAGAAACTATGGAAGTGGTTATCAACAAGCCCTAAAAAATAAAATGTTTAACATGTAAGGATATAATCTGTTTTTGTAATACTCATAATAAAGATATAACAATAATCTCGTTAAAAAATAATTTTCTAATAGTTTTGACATATATCCTCAGTTTTACCCCTTAAACTCATTGAGTACCTACTTACAGATTTATGGTAAAATGACTTTATTTCACTAAGTCCTTTATTTTTCTACAATATCTTTCAAAACTGTTGTGAGTGAAATTGAATGATTGATTCCGAAAATGACCAAAGTATGATTTCAATGACTTTACAAAAGAAAAAAAAGATAATTCCAATCAACACTTATTTCAATTTCATAATAAACAAAACTAGTTTGACTTGCATGAACTTAATTTGTACCTTCCAATAGGTTTAAATAGATATTATACATTTTCAGTTTTATCATTTTCGAAATTAACAATTCAAGTACCTAGGTACCTACTTACCAATGAAAAGGTAAAATAT
The DNA here is from genome assembly GCF_059751315.1 of Micrasema longulum. NCBI lineage: Eukaryota > Metazoa > Arthropoda > Insecta > Trichoptera > Brachycentridae > Micrasema > Micrasema longulum. The sequence continues at coordinate 177,626 of NW_028277776.1, forward strand.
CTGTTTTACGTTTATCTGAACGGTTTTTGCTAAAGATTTTTCAGTAAAGTTTTGTAAGTTGGTATCCTTAATAATATTCAATCTTAAGAGGACACGCGGTGCGACTTTTCCTCATGCATACGTACTTTCAATTTTTTCTCTCTGGATTATGGCACTAGAGCAATGTTTTTTTTACAATAACAACAAGTATTTGTTGGATTTAGTCGTGCCATGTCTTTTTCGGTATTCCTCTATTTCTGCATACATGAACATTCGCATTGTAAATATTTTTAAGCCGTTCTTTCGTTGTCCATTCGCCCCACATGTCCAAACCAGCCCAGAGCTCTTTTTTACACATTATAGATACTTATCATTGGCGTGTCCCTAAATTGTTTCGTTTTTTAAAAAAATGTTTATTATGGGAACTAGAACCATCTAAACCAAACCCGTAAAACAATACAGTTTTATCTGCTGTCTTCGGGCGCACGGCGCTATTTTATTCTGATACTCCGTCTAAAAAAATAACAAAGTCGGTTCGGTTTTGAGGTGCGGAAAACGGTAGAGCGAAGCGTCGATTTTGTCTATTTTAACAATAGGTCTGACATGCAGTTGTCTTTTTCGCACAGTATCGGGGAGGCATCTGCAAGACAGTGACAGAAAAACAAAGTTCGATCACCTATTTATCAAAATTCTCTGTCTTCACAATTTATCTAAACCGAAACACAAAAACAATAATGTATACGTACATATCTAATTTGGACTAAATCCTCGTACAATAATTGATACCAAATTTTCGATTGTGTTCATTTAACCTATTTAGCAAGAACTCAAATCTAGCAATAGTAAAGCATTGCCGGGTTTATCTCGTAAGTTATATTTCAAACAGAATTTAATACAGATATGTCTTCATTCATCTAGCTTCCCATTTCAATTTCATCTTATTGATTTATATTTCCTTGCGTATTTTAAAATTCTTTTTTATAATTCTTGCAACTAGCATGCTATGAATTACCGATTGGTTTTGTTATTTTTTTAAAGAAACATTTACGATCTTATGATTTAACAAAATATTTAAATCTTGATGCCATTTTCAAAGAGTTGAAAATAACCCTCTATTAGAACATGCGAATTAATTTGGGATAGAGTAAGGTTCGAACCTTATACCTCTGATCCGCAACACTAGCCACGGGACTACTTTCCGATTCAATTTTGTTTGTAAGGGCCTTATGTAAGTGTTATTGATAATTATTGCTAAGTACTGAATAAAATAAATGAAGCCCGCCGATAACGCGAAAGAGTAGGTAGAGAATATAACTTTTTATTGTATATTTTAAAATACTTATGTACCTATCTGTTTTATATTTTTTAAACGTTTTGAACTTTTATAAGCAGTAATTTTGTAAAACACCCTTGCGCAAAATTAGCAAATTAGAAGTTCTTATTTTTAATGAAACTTAATTAACATATTTTGTGGTTTTAATAAAATTTAACTTGGCATGATCAGATCAAATCAGATCAGATCAGATCAGACCAAAAACTTAAGTTTGGTCACGTCAAAAGCAGACAACCGGAGGGCATGTAGAACATTTATGACATGAAATTTATTAATTCATAAACTTGCTTTGCTGTATTCTCCCACGATGTTTTCCTTTTTTATACTGGAGCGTTCACTTTTGCTAACACAAGTATTTGTCAATTTAGGAAAAAATACAGAGTCAAGTTTCAGAGCATAAAATGGGTTTTCAGATATTAGGGGAAGAAGGGGTATTACCGGTCACTTAAGGAGAAATAATCACAAATCAGCTATTCATCAATATTGGTTAATGAAACGTCTTACTAATTATACTTTCAGTATTCTTTTAACATAATCACAATCATTGAGATTACAAAATTTTACAATTTTGGCTTAATCAATATTTAAAAAAAAAAAACGGATTTGACCGGTATTAAACACCATGGCAGGTAATACCAGTCACTTGGTTGGTAATACCGGTCAAGCTTTGTTCAGATAGAAGTCGCCAATATGGCCCTCGGGAAAGTCATACCCGGAGCAATCAGCATGAGTCCAGATACCACATAGCACACACCTATACCAAATTTCGTGATTTTGTCCATAATCATCACAGATTATACATTTATTATTTAAGTTCTCATCAGCATCAGTATCTTCATCTCTACGCAGGTCTGTCATTTCTATTTCCGAGTTCGACTCACTACCATCACTCTTGTCTTTGTCTTAAAGTACTCTCTTCTTAGTCTTTTTTACATTAATCGATTTAAATTTTCTTTTTCTAGTTGACTTTTTTTCAGATTCGATATTTCAGTTTCAGTGCTGCAGAGTAGCGTTTATTTTATAATTTAAAAAAAAATACATACAAGAATTTGCTAGCAACCAAGTCTAAAGATTTTTCGGTGGGACACATTTTTTTTTATGACAGGTTTATATTACATTTATTTTATTTATATTTCACAAATTTATTTATAAACAGGCACTATCAAGTATCTAGAAGATATTTCTTCGTACTTTTTTTTATTTGAAGATTTTTCATGTTAATGACGGTTTGTGGGAGATCATTGAACAATCTTGGAACAACGCAATTTAATGTTCGCTCTCCGAAGTAATTTGTAATTCGGGGAACAAACAGGGAGCCCTTAGTTTTTAATCGAGTGTTGTGAGTGTGGGAAACTCTTTTTTTATATTCCGGATCGACAAAGTGATCTAAAATCAATTTATAGTTACTTTTTTCTACTATCTTGACATTCTTCTATTTTCCTTCTCGATTGTTGGGAGTACCTGTCAGGACTTTTGCATGCTATTTATTAGAAATGTGTTTCTTCTAGTCTCTTGATTTGTTTGTTGTTTGGTGAAATCTGCTAAATGTTTCAGCCAATCTACGTATCGGTCAGCTTGATCGGCATTGCCCGCCTAGAAACATTTCTGTAAAAACATTTTTAGGTTAAAAACCTGTTGAGACAAGTTTCGAATTGAAGATTAATTGAAATGCTTGATATTGACTAGAATAATTTTAACTTACAATTTAAAAAACGTCATAAAACCAACGCTCACCTCTTATTGTCTGACGACGAACATTTACATCAATTTGGCGTGAAAACAATTAATGCTCATTAATCCCAAACGTGTGCTTGGAACTGAGCGGCTGTCGGTGCAGCGGCACGGGATATAATTACGCCACCTGTTTTATATGTGTGCGTGCGCGGGAACGTAGAAATACGAGTGATATTGTAATGACCGGTATTACCTCCTGACTAGCGTTACCCGGTTTTACCCTAGTCTAATAGAAAAACTACAAAAACATAAACTTTCTAAAGACACTAAAAAAATAAACTTAAATTTCCCTCTCAATTCATTCAAACGAAGAGGCTCGCAGAGAATCCAATTTTATTCGGTTACAGAAAAGAAAGTATCTACCGTGGCGTCCTACATGTACGAAAAAAAACGTTGTTCTTATTTATGGCGTGCATTTTGATGCCATAGATGTACTGGTGATAAATGCATGCCAGAAATCATAACCTTTTATAATATTACATAATCTGGGCTGGTATTCCAAACGCAATTAAAGCGCGGTGTAGCGCGTTTTTACGTACTAAATACGCGTTATATCGCGCTGTAAATGCGTTCGGAATACCAGCCCCGGTGTAGAAGTAGTCGATAAAATGTTTGCAGCACATAATGTTGTTCGAAATAGCGGAGTTGGAAAATGGTGGTTTGGTTTTCGATATCAAAATATCAGCGCTGTAAATTCGCAAACTATTTACAATTGAAATAATAATCAAACAAAAAGCAGGATACATTTTTTGAGATATCTATCGAATGAGTTAGTACTAGAAAAACTACAACGAAGATGCATTCTAGCAAAACGAATCCCAAAGAGCCTTCAAATGAGATTATGACATTTTTAACCGATTAAACAACGAATAATAACGAAAATAATGCGAGTGTTTTAAACGTTTCTTATAATAAAAGAAAGCGCTGCATACCGTGCGCGCGAAACTAAACATGAAGAATAACGAAATGTAGAAGTAAAAAACGGAAAGACTTTTTGTGTTTGGAACACTTTGTTTCGAGGCTATACTAACAGAATGCATTAAGTCAACAGTCTTTAAAAATTTTAACATTTTTAAATATAGGCACAAGATGCTGATTTCAAATTTTATGCTATGCCTAGAACACTAAGAATAGTCCAGAAGGAGCGTAGAATCATATTTGAATACATCGGACTGTGTCCAAAAATCCCTCACATTGCCCCACTTTCGCCGCGCGCATGCTTGAAGTCGCTACGTAATGTTGCCAGATCGAGAAAAACATAACCATAACACAAATGCAAGGTTTTTAAAGATATTTTTTAAAAAGCAATTTGTTAATTTCTATAAATTCTTATTGTACACGCGGAAAAATTTATTGACACAACAGAGAAAATAAGTAAAGGGACATTTAATAAGAGTAATTGAATTAATAAACTGATATATAAAAAAAACCTTCTTTAAAACATCGCCAACCATTTAATATTTATTATATAAATAAAACACGAATGATACTTTAATCCACAAATTTGGAATATCCAGTGACCGGTTCTTTCGTGACATCTTCGAGACTGGCCTCCGTGGTGTAGTGGTAAAGACGCTTGACTCACGAACGGAAGGTTCCGGGTTCAATTCCCGGTGAGAACACAAAAATTAAAATGTGATTTTTTTCAAGCCTGGGTGCTCTGTGATGTAATTCACCACTGTAATTAAGCCTCCTGGCCTGTTGTGGTGCAAAAAAAAAAATGTATCTTTATTAAAGGGTTGAATGTATTTATACAAAACAGAGGTAAGGATAGATAATTCAAAGTTATATGTAAGTAAATTAAATAAAGTTATTTTTATCTTAAGGATCATTATCAACAAATGTTCTTTGGGTTAACTAATGAGTTGATATAATGCTATTTTAATGAGTTTAAGTATTTTATTTTATTTTTAGTGTCCCATCCTTCGTGAGTGTGGTTTTTCAAATTACAATGAACTTCCATCAAGAATTTTCACTTACAAACTGAAATGTTTCATTTAATATTTGATGTTTTAAAGATAATGTCGGTCAAATGTCCACCACGGCGTTGTTTAATCCAAGAGGTCCAATTTTCGTTAGTTCTCTCATTAGATGAGCAAAGTGCTAGTCCATGACTGGAAAGTTAAACTAAATTCTCAGATAGATACCGAGGTGCCGGGTTTCGAAAAATGTTATATAAAAAAGAAAGGAATTTAAAGTTTATGCCAATTCTAAAAGAAAGCCATTTTATTTCTTTTCGAGAGAAAGACATCACCGATTTTTTTCGAATGAAGAGTTCAGTCAATTTTTTTTACTAATTCCTCATTCCTATAAATTGTACCTTTTTAATAAGAACATATCAATACAGTCTACCTGATAGTTTTAATTTCCCCTTTGTTAAGTAAGTTTTTTTGTAATATTGCCTTTTAGAAACAGAACTCATAATTAGAGTTTTACATTTAGATAAATGACCCTTTGTGTCATAAAAACATTTTTCCTCAAAATGCATTGAACAAATTATGCTTCGCTTTGTTGGTTTCCAAAACTCATCTCGCCGTACTATTTGAATTATTTTTATCCACTCCGTTTTCCTTTTTTCATCAGGGAAGCTAAAATTCCACTAAATCAATTAAAACCAATGTTCTTATTAATAAAAAGTAGCGTAAATAGATTGACTACTCTGGCAACACTAACATAATTTCCTTTTTAGTTTTCTTTCACAATCTGACAGGTGGATTTTTTTTTGAGTAATGCATTTGCTACTTACACATAAAATGCAATCTCATCCTGTTTCTTGTTGATCCCAGCAGCATTTCTACACTTTAAAACGACACAACACGGCATGGTTGAATTTAAATCGGGAGTTGCGTACTGAGCGACGTCTACAAAGAAACTAATGGGTCAAAACGTAAAACTATTCGTTTAAGAGTAGTTTAGTCACCTTCTGTTTGATGCTCGTATGCGGTTTCTGGACTATTCTTAATATTATGGCCTAGATTAAAGATATCAAAATGCTTTGAAAGAGTCTCTTTCAAAGCATTAAAAAGATGGAAATAAAATAAAATTGTGGGAGAAATAATACATGCATAAAAAAGCTTTAAATAAAAAAATAAAAGAAAATCGTGGGAGAAATAATGCGTTAAAAGAATAAAAAATCTTTAAATGCGAATCTCGGAACTTGTTGTAATGACTTAACGCATTCTGTCAGTAAAGCCTTGATTTGTTTGCAGGCAGAAGATGAAAGTAATATCGTCGGCTAAATATAACTTTTGTTTCATTGTTCCTTAAATTTATTTTCATTTTATTTTCTAAAGTTATACATAAATCAATAAAAAACAGCAATTTAAAAAAAGACCAGGAATAAAATGTGTATTTTCCACATACATTGCGACCGTTTTTGTCTCATTGGGTATTGCGACAGTAGGTTTTTAGGTACAGGAAAAAAAATCCCATCTGCAAGCATCGACAAAGCTTCAAAGCTAAAAAGCTTTTTCAATTGGACCAGAATATAATTTACCATCTAAGTCAGAGGCCTTTAAACATTTTTGTCTCGTAGACCCCTAGATTTTTTCTATTCCGCGTAGACCCCGTGCTTTCACAATTTCTTTTTCAGAAATTCAACTTTAAATGTGTTTTTGAAGTTAATGTAGAACTATTTACTTTTATAGGGTTTACTGTACGGCGGAAGATTTTTAAATAAAATAAAAATGCTAATTTTATAGATGTATCTTTACTAAATAAAACAATCCTGGGACCGACTCTGTGGAACGTCCTCTATGATGACGTTATGGCAGTAGATGTAGCCGAAGATGTCGAACTGGTACGCTGACGACCTTACGATATCTGTCACAGCGGCAGCGGCGAGAAAAAGAGAACTAATGGCAAAAACTAACGGAGCACTGCACTCAGTCAAGCTCTGGATGGAGACGAATAAACTTGAATTTGCCCCAGAAAAAACGGAAGCCATGATAGTTGGAAAAAATAAAAGATTCTCAGATGTCATTTTTCAAATCGATGGGAATACGATCAAACCTATAAAGAATATTACATATCTCGGGGTCACTATTGACAGACGCCTGACAATGAAAACACATATTAAGAAAGTTTTTGAAAAAGCTCAAAAAAACATAAGGGCTTTTAGCACGCTACTGCCAGTCGCCAGTCAGTCTGCGCCGCCTGCCGCAAGCTCGCAACAGCCGCAACATGATCTCTGCTCGCAACGCTGTCGGGTGTCGGGTGCGTGACTTGTAAAAAGAACTTATAATAACAGAGTTTCTTGTTTTCAAACTGAATGCTGACTTTTTAAAGAACAATGTAAGTAAATCCACCCAGCTTATTAAAAATGTATTAAAAATATTTGATGCTTGGCTCTAAAATTAGTATGTTTCTGTTTTTTTTTTACCTAAAAATTGCTAATTTTACCTAACATAAAACTGCTCATCTGTATTGATATTTAAATTCTGGTAGACATAATGTTGATTTGTTGAATTTTATGTGTGCAGTGTCAGTTTATAATTTTATCAAATGTTAATTATTATTTTAATGCGTTTATCTGTGTTAATTTGTAAATACATACATTGATAGATCATTGTTTTTGATGTATTTTTTTAAAAGACTTTTAAATATGTAAAAGGCACTATGTGCCGTTAACAATAATAATGAATAAACAATATCCAAACGCGCAATATAAATAATATTATTCGGATGATTGTTTATAAATTTATTTATTTTTAAATACAGGAATTGAGCTACATTTGGTTGTATAGATTTCAGCTCTTAAGGTAAAAACCTATGTTGAGCTGAAATTTTTTACAAAATTAAAATATCTATGATACAATACTTAACTTGATCCGGATACTTTGGATTACAGTACATTTTTTTTTTTTTGAAGTATAAATATGAGTAAAAATATATATGACTCCTGCCTTACATAGATTATTTAGCAAGTCAGGACTTGTAAATTGAGCTTGTGTCATAAAACCTTTTTTTAAATCCAAAAAAATTAAGAAATATGGATACGAAAAATGTAAAAAAAACTATAAATTATTTGTAATGTACCTATAACTCTTTTTTTATTTGTTTGTTTCAGTTAAAATTTACATCGACTAGTAAAGAAAATTGATCAGAGAGGAGAAGAATCACAGAAGAATTGAGAAGTTTTCAAGACAAGTGGACTATAAACTGATAAAATAACTTTGTTTTTAACTACTAATTATTTTTTTTCACAGACCGGTTTCAAAGCAAATAAGCTTCTTCGTAACGACTATAAACTATTTTTTCGTGGAATTTTAAATAGAGCCCATATGCTTGATATGCAACGACTCTGTTTCTGTCTTGAAAGAGTATAATTAATGGCATTACGATACTAAACATGCGAATAAGTTTAATAAGTACATAGGGCAATTTCGACAAGACCGAGTAAATGACTTGAAAATTTTTTTTTTGCACATCAGATTTAGTAGAGTGGCTTCAAAATCAACATCCTACGTAAAAGCGAGTTATGCAGTATTTCAGTGCGGTGAAATTTTTAAGGAAAGTTTGGAGGGCGTTGCAGTAATTCTAGTCCAGAAAAGAAAAATGATTTCACAAAAATCAGCTTCTCTCGACAGACTATTACTAGGGGTAAGGACGACATTGGAGAATATATTGAAAACCACTTGGAAAATCGAGTATCTGAGTTTATATATTACTTTCTAGCATTGGATGGAAGCACAGATATGACAGATAGCGCCCAGGTGGCGATTTTTATTAGAGGTGTTAATATCCATTTTAACAAAACAGAAAGATTCGCGGCATTGTATCTACTTCAGGACACTACGAACTTGCAAGATTTATTAGGAGCAGTAACATCAAAATCGCTTTTCATTACAATTTAACAACCTTTTGGGTTCAACAGCAGATGGTGCTCCAGCAATGAATAAAAAACACAAAGGTTTAGTAAACTTGATTGAAAATGAGGCATTTAAAACTGGGAATACTTCGATGCTTAATTTTCCTTGTATCATTCATCAAGAAAATTTATGTTCAAAGTCCCTAAAAATTGACCATATCATTAGAGTGGTCGTCAAAACAGTAAACTTCATTATGTTCAAGGGGTTGAACCACCGAGAGTTCCAAGAATTTCTCAAGTCTTCGGATTCATATTATAACGATGTTATATTTTATGTAGAAGTAAAATGGCTGACTTGTCTTAAAATTATGAAAATAATGTTTGATCTAAAGTATAAAATACTATCATTTTTCCAAGCAAGTCAAAAAGTATCCCAGAGTTTGAGGGCAAAGAGTGGGTTTGCGACTTTGCGTTTCTGGGCTGGTATTCTGGACGGAATTGCGCGCGAAGGGATTGCTCTGTAAAGCTAGGGTTTCCTAGGACAGCGGTGCCCGTATCTTAACGGCCGTAGTGAACGGTGATGCGGTGGACAGCCGTCGTAGTGGTGACTAGAGAGTGGTTTTATTTTTTAACGGTGTTATCAACACCATTTTTATAGGAAACCACTCTTTAGTCACCGTTACGACGGCTGTCAACCGCATTAATGTTCACTACGGCCGTTAAAATACGGGCACCGCTGTCCTAGGAAACCCGAGCTTTACCGTGTATTTAGTACGTAAATACGCGTTAAAAATGCGTTTTCTACGCGCGCTTTTGCGTTAGAATAACACCCTAGCGGTGATATTCTAAACCGGTCTCGCGGCCGTTGAAAACACCTTTATCTCGCGTATTTACAAACAAAAGCTTTTTCTACGGCCGCGAGAGCGTTTAGAACATCACCCCTGGTCGAAATGACTAGCCACCTAAATACCGTTAATATACGATGGAAGGATCAGCTTATTAACAAAATGTATGATCTTATTGCCGCATTTGAAATAAAACTTAGGCTCTAGGAAGTACAGTTAAGGGCAAAAAGCTTTGCTCACTTTCCCTCATTGTTGTAATTGCAGTCAGACATAACACAGGCGGCGCGCGGCGGTGGATAGATACTCTTCGTTGATTAATGATTTGAACCGTGAATTCGAAAACCAATTTCAAGATTTCAAAAACATAATGTGCTTTTCACTGCATTTGCAACGCCATTTTCCGTAGACATAAATTAATTACCGGCAAATTTACAAATAAAAATTGTGAAATGTGTTGTGATGCACAGTTAAAGGAGAAATTCTTTCAGGTTGGTTTGGAAGAGTTTAATAGAACGTACTTGGACATGGAAAAATATCCCGCGTTTTACAAACATGCTCTGATGGTGAATTCGCTGTTTGGAAACACATATATATGCGAACAGCTTTTTAGTCGGATGAAGCACATCAAATCAAAAGAGCGAACAACAATTACCGATGAACATTTGGAAAAATCTTTGCGTGTAGTAATGATCTGAATGGAAATCAACACTGGCGCTCTTAGCTCTGCCAAACAGTCTCAGACGACTCACTAATTTCTTTGTTTTTTTAATCATAACAAATACGTTTTTTTCACGTTTTTGCTGTATTTTTTCAATTATATCTATATTTACGGATATACATATTGGTTATGCGGCCCGGCAGAAAAACTCTTTTCGAAAATTTGACCCGGCTGCTGAAAAGGTTAGCCACCCTTCGTCTAAATAAAGAAAACATTCTTCGCAAATAAGGGAAATATGATCCTAAATGACTCCGATCAGGGTTCTTTTTTTTTCAATTATTAATGTTATTATTAATCATGTCCCTCCTGCCGTCAAAATAAATGCTTTCGACACGCTCACTGGAAAGACTTTGTTGCATGTGATCCTGAACTTTATCACTTGCTTTAGATATTTTGTTCTCGACGATGGCATTACAAGCATTTGTACGTTGTGTCATAACTGGGTCGGAAAATCCAACCCTCAACAACTTTACCCCACACGTGTCCAAATTTCAAGTGTGATTAAGTTATGTCTTTACTAACAATTAAAATAGTTTTAAACTCATAATTGTGTATTAACATAAAAACTAAATAAATTTATCTACGCCCGTCACAAGATGTGGATTTTCCCATATTTGGGACACCATCAAAGCTCAGTGTCATTAAGCTATCAACTTCGAACAAACTTCGTTTGAGATATAACTTGCAACATCTAAAGTCTGGAGAGCAACCACTGATTACAGAAGTATTGGCTATCGTGAGCAGAGACGTGTAAATAATTTAAGAAACTGCTTTAATACTTATCGAAAGTCACATTTGATTTATTTAAATATTTTATTTTTGAAAATTTAATTCGCTCAAAAAAATTATTTTAATGTTCCAATATGTCTTATTGCTCATACTTATCTTCGTGGTTTCGGATGTGACTGGGTTTAAAGAACATCCTGTATAGTTAAACAGGCGTAATATCAACCGCCTATAAGGAATATTCTATATTTAAAACAGGAGAGATGAAAAGTGTCTGCGTGGCCGGAGAGAACAGTATTATAATAATGGCATGCTCCATGGAAAAAATCATTCTTTCTTGAATTTGTCTGTGGTATTAGCTAGTTAAATGTAGTTTGGAGTCTTTTGTTGGGCACAAAATATTCTAAGAATTGTACGTATCGGGTAATCTATGACATTTTTCACAGGTTTAAATTGGAACATAAAAACTCTCGCAAACGAGTGGAGGCGTATAAAAAAAATTTAAAAAAAACAATTATTGACCTCCAAGCACTCTTTTGTACTCCAGAGTTTGAGTTGCATTTATAGTGCAATAAAATATGTTTGTATTTTCTGTATCCTTTCTAGGTTGATAATATATATTTTATATTAGGAATTCCATATAATAAAAGCATATTCCAAACTCCAACTGACTTCTCATAAATGTGTTATAAATCTAAATGAAGTATTTTAGCTGGTTTGATATTCTTGCACAAATTAATATCTAAGTGTATAGATGCTCAAGATATTGTTGCTCAGATTAACCTCAATGTACCTCACCGTAACTTGCTTACCAATGCTGTCTTTGCTGTGGAAAATTATAAAACCAACTTCGGATTCTTTTCCCCTCTGCCGAGGATCTTTAGAACAATGAACAAATTCTTATTAAACGGTACTATCGATGTGTTCCAACAGCAAAGGCAAGCATTCAAGAAGCAAGCGGTGCTGTCACTCCTGACTCGCGATGATACACTTGCCATGTCCGTCTAGATTATGCCATAATTATACCTTTGTAAATTTAAATACTCTTTTTTTTTTTTTTAATTTTTATTCCAGTAAAATGGCCATAAATTGCAGAGCCAATTCTACCATATAAACATGAACATAAATATAAATATAAACAAAAATATAACAATAAACATAAATATAAACATAAAATAAAATTTTATATTGCAGCACTTATGGTGGTCTTAACATATCGCGCCATCGCTTGAACAACGGTGATTGGATCCACTCGGCAGTTTAAGATTGTTTAGATTAAGTGTTATGATATAATAAATAGTCAATAATGCCAATCTGTTAGGGCTTTCATAAGCCCGTTGATTGGCTTGAAAAAAAAACAGTGTTAACATTTTGAAGTCGTTAGGCATCGGCATTTAAAAACCAAGCATCTTATATGCCTTATTTATAATGTAAATAATGTGAATATCGATTCGTGTGATTTACTTCTCAGTACTCATTTACTCAGTTCAGAGACGACGAATACTTGACAGGGCGTTTAAGTTTTGGCAAAAAGTTCAAGTGAAATAGATTATTTCCTTGTTGTGAAATCGTCCAGAAATGGCGAACCTACCCATGTTTATTGTTTACCGCCGTAACAGCTGTGGCTTTAGCTGCAAATAATTGCCAAATAATGATCATTCGAATTACTTTTATCCTGTTTTTAGTGAAACAGATAAAGCAAGACCGATTTAAAACATTTGGAAATGTACGACGAAAAAATACCTATAAACTGGCGCAAAATAGGTACGCTAGCAGCTACGCTGCGCTGGCGGCTGGCGCTGCTAGAGAACACACTTCTTTTCCTCCAATTTTGACAAGTGAGATTCCGATTACTGATTTATTTTGTTTTTAATTTCCGCTTAGGTACACACGCTTAGGATGAGATAAATCAAAGGTCAGGGTATTTTGTAAATATACAAACCTAATGGACCTACCTAAATATTCAAACGCATTACGCATCAATCAAATTCACACGACACTGTAAAAAATATTTGGGTCGATTGCTATTTATTAATTTAAAAAATACATATTTCATTGAAAAAATCCAAAAGTAAATCAAGCGGAAATTAGTCTGCTTCGAGGTGTATTACCAGTTATATAATACAGAGTGTTCTTTAAATCCTAACACATCCGAAACCACGATGATCAGTATGGTAAAAAAGACATATTAGCATATTTAAAAAAATATTTAGAAAAAAGAAAATTAAAAAAAATATATATTAAAAAAAAACAAATGGTTGCTTACTTCTGTAGGGGAGAAGTAAGGGGAGCGCGGCAGTGCGGTTGTTGGCGAATCAGACTTCCCCTCCCCATTCCTCGTTTCTCCCCTGCAGAAGTAAGCAACCATTTGCTTTTTTTAAATAAAAAAAATATTCGTTCTAAAAAAATATCTTAATGTGCCAATATGTCTTCTTGCTTATACAGATCATCGTGGTTTCGGATGTGACAGGGTTTAATGAACATCCTGGATAAGACATGCTATACGGATGCATTCCTAGTTCTAACGTGCTTGTCCTCTTTGGATTTGGAGGTCCAGCGACGATCCCCAAATGTCCACTTAAAAATAAAGCATTATTGGTGGCGTCCGTCTATATTTACACCCGACGCGCGACGACCCAACTAAAGGAATGTCTAAATCAGATATTTAAAAAAATCGTCGTCGTAAATGCTTTTCTTGATCAACAATATTTTGAGTTTGTTGATAAATCTACCTAGGGTGCTATTCTGAACCACTCTCGTGGCACGACAAAACAGTTTTTCTCGTGTATTTTGTATGTAAATACACGAGATAATCCGCGAGAGCGTTTGGAATACCAGCCCAGGTCCATATAGAAGTATAGAAATTGAAAAAAAAAATTCAGGCGTTGCTTCGTATGTAGGTGAAGTAATTCAATTAGATGAATCTCACCCGCATAAATAAAGGTTTCGGCCCCCTAACTTCACAAACATCAACAGATGAAAAAATTGAAGGAATATAGATGTTCAAATATGGGCAGGATGGCGAATGTTTTACACTGGGTAAAGTGGTCATTTAAACCAGCCAATGACAGGTCATAAGCTTCTTTATTACCTTATCTTAAATATTTTTCAGCTCTGTTGTAATATGCTTTTCTTGATGTTTGGCAATCGCGATGGGAATCTCCCCCTTCAGAGAGGGTAACCTTTTTTCCCCCAATCCATCTCTAAAGCTAGGGTTTCCTAGGACAGCGGTGCCCGTATTTTAACGGCCGTAGTGAACGGTGATGCAGTGGACAGCCGTCGTAACGGTGACTAGAGTGTGGTTTCCTAGGAAAACGGTGTTATCAACACCATTTAACACCGTTTCCCTAGGAAACCACTCTTTATTCGACGTTACGACGGCTGTCCACTGCATCAACGTTCACTACGGCCGTTAAAATACGGGCACCGCTCTCCTAGGAAACCCTAGCTTAATCACTGGACTAACAAGTTTTTATCAGGTCACGGGCTTGCTACTATCCGTGGCCCTGTAACAGGTCCCGTTGGATATACAGATCTGGTGGCTTCCGAAAAAAATGCAAGGCTTTTAAAAAGTTTTATAATGATTTTTTTTTAAATTTTTTTTTTTTATTTATTAATAAAACATATAAGATATGAATATCATGATATTATATTCCCAGGAGTTGTACGAGAAAACTCATTTGGGACGGTACATAAAAAAAATAGTACATTTCTTGTAACAATACATAGTATACATTTAAACAATAAAAATTTAAACAAATTTTAACAATCTATGAACTTAATATTAAAAAAGGAAAGAAAACATTTAAACAATCTGTGAACTTAATATTAAAGAAGAAAATAAAAACATTCAAACAATCTGTGAACTTATTATTAAAAAAGAAAAGAAAAACATTTAAACATTCTGTGAAATTAATATTAAAAAAGAAAATAAAAACATTTAAACATTCTGTGAACTTAATATTAAAAAAAGAAAAGAAAAACATTTAAACCTAAAACACAATATATAGACTATTCACAGAAACTGAGCTAAAAACTATCACTTTCAAAAAGATTCAAGAAATAGGTCTTCATTTCTGGTCTTTGAGATTTACCACTCGACATTTCATTTTTAAGGTCATCAGGCAGTTTATTAAATTGTATACGACCAATGTATTCCAGAGACCTTTTGCCGAACTTCGTGGAACAAAATTTCGGCGAGTTGATATGATTGATCATGTCCAATCAATTGAATCCCAGACAGGGAAGCATTGACTTCCCTCTTTTCCTCAATCCAATGAAGTACATATTATCGTGTACTTCTGGCTTACCTTATTTAAAATAATTTTCAACTCGGTACATTTTGTTACATATTTTGAAACACTTGTATTTCTGTATGGTTCATAATAATAATATACTCGTACGAGAAACGCAACTCATCTGCAACCGAACTCTTAGGAGTTAGCAAAAGCCCCTCGTAATAGAAGAGGAAACTTTCAACATATAAGGAGATTATTTAGAATCTAAGCAACCTGTTTTGATTTGAAGATATAGGTACGTATCACCATATATATTATATAGCCTGCTGGTCTAAAACTTTTCGTGAAAGAAATTCAGTAGTTTTGTTTTTTGCTCGCGGTAAAAATTAAAACATTTGATTGTACGGCGAATACGACCAAAAAGGTATGAAAAAAATCATGAACTACTTTGCAACGTCACAGATTCATGCGACCACGTGATTATAATAACCAACAAATTATATCGTAGTTATTTTGCTGTGGCAACTAGGAACAGATTTCGGTTTCCAGAGTAGCCATGTTTTAACATTTAGATGGTACAAACAATTTGATACCATACATGAAAATAAAATATTTATATTTTTGGCTTAGTTTGATAGTCTATTGACAGACATTTTGTATTATTTTTAAAACCACTAAACATTTGACGGCGACAGCGGAGACGCTGAAAACTAAGCAATCTACTTTCACCCTCTGTCCGGTTTCACTCCACCTTTCCCCTACTTATATTAGATGTTGGTATTATAGTATGTGTTTTTTTACGTGGGCTTCCATGTAAACAAACAAAATGGGTAACATTCACGTGATCGAATAGGGCCCAGTTTTTCAATTCAAACTATTAATATCTCTCGCGTTCCTTTTAATAAGCAATATAAAATAACATGTCTGATACAACATCATCACTCACAATTTTATCGATAAAACCTATATCCATCACTCTTTTTGACACGACTTTGTCTTGTCAGATGGCTGCATGCACGACTGTCGTTGAAAACAGTTATTAGCATAAAATGCAAAAGTATAGTGAATACTTTAAGTTTCGCAAACATATTTTTATATTCCCTTCTGTTTCATTATCAAAATATAAAAATAATACGAAAATTCTCCAAATTGTTTAATGCCGGTATATTTTTTTGATACGTCAAAGATGCCCCACATAAAATCAGATGAATGAAAAAAATGGTGGTCATTTGTTGGGAAAAATAGTTTTTTTTCCAAAAAGGAAGTCTTTAACTTTTGTGTGGCTGTGATGTCACACTAGTCGACATAGGATACAAGACTGGATTTATCTTCCTTATTTTTATGTACTAATTGTAATCTTCAAATGGACATTTTTACATCGGATTTTGAAAGTAAAATTTGTTTAACAATGCTGGATGTTAATACAGAAAAAATATTTATCCTTGCCACGCGAAGAATGAATGTCCGCTAATTCAGCAACATATTTGTATTAGAAGTACGAAGATAAAACTCATAACAAGGAAAACAGAAACGCTGTTTAATTGCGGGTGTTATGTCAAACAGATAACAAATTAAAACACAGGGATGGGGGACGCACGTGCGTAATATGAGCGGCGTATTTATGATTTTTAATTAATTTTGCTATAACAGGGCTGAATTATATGTTTAT
The DNA here is from genome assembly GCF_059751315.1 of Micrasema longulum. Taxonomy (NCBI): domain Eukaryota; kingdom Metazoa; phylum Arthropoda; class Insecta; order Trichoptera; family Brachycentridae; genus Micrasema; species Micrasema longulum. The sequence goes on from NW_028277776.1 coordinate 194,677, forward strand.
TTTCATAAATTGTGGAAAAGAAGTTATTAAACAGTAAGTCTTCACGTTCTGTTTTTCAAATGTCTGAACTTTAGAATATCCCGTCATTTACTAGTGGTAACGCGATGTTACATCACCGCGCTCAAAAGGATAATTTACCACAGTCTTTTAAGATTTAAAAAATATTTAAATGTTCAAGATATAAAATATAGTGACTAAAAAAGTAGGGAAAAATAAGTAGCTGTGATGAGTTAGTTTTTTTATTTTACTAGGAACGGGCTGGGCTGCACACGCTTTATCGTTACTTGTATTTGTTTTTCGAGTAAAATACAAAAGTTGGAATAATGTTTTTCTTTTTTCATAGAAAAATATTAGAATAAAACATTAACATCGATACTAAAATATCATAGTAAGCTGTGCATAATCGCCATTCACCATTAGATAGGACTCGGGTTGAATTCCTAAGATTGTCAACTTGAAAAAATTGTTAAAAGGATCGTATCACTCTGTTATATTTTATCATTATTAAACAAGCGCCAGAAGCGTCAGACCGACAGTCTTACTTTATGCGGTGCAAATTAAAAGCGAAAATTGCGGTGCGTCTTATGGTCCACTGCGCTGTACTGTCCATACCATATTTTTTTCCTGAAAATTGATATTTAAATTTTTGGGTGCGTTTTATGGTCCGATAATTCTTTATGTTTTTTTTACCTTGTGCAGATTTCTTCATTAGTTTATGAATGTAAAACGAAATATCACGGTATATGAATAATATCAACCAATCTATACACAATCTTTACATATTACCTATGCACATATTTTTATTTATCATCGTTATTATTAAAAACAACATTATTTGAAACTTTTTTTTGCTTAAAATACTTTGTACGTTAGTGTGGAGGATACTTTATAATATATTAGCCGAGGCAAAAACAAAAATGGCCGACATTTAGCACGCGCTTAGCTCGTGGCCCGCACGTGTAAAGCGCTCCAGCCTCGGTGAATATACTTTAGATGTATGTTCTGTGCTGAAAAACGCAAAACGAAAGAATACACAAACAAAAACTTGGACCCAAGCTGCCATAATTGTGTGAAAATGAACAGTAAAAATGAACAGTAAAAATGAACAGTAAAAATGACACTAAATTAGACATCAAACATAAAGTAAACAGTCTAAACTGTACAATTAGAAATAAAATGCACCAAATTGCATGAAAAAAAATAGGCTTTTCATTAAAAAAAAATGTTAAAAAAACCTAAACAAATATGGATGAATTTATAATCAACGAAATCGACCATTATTAGGATGTTATGGAATTTATCCGCGAGAATTTCGAAGAGTGTAATGTCACCTTGAATAAAAATGACCCTTTCTTCTTAATTGTGCGTCAAAATAAAAAAAGCATACAAAATAATTTCGATGAATTTCTTGTCCTTTTGAATTTATTAAAAATAAAACCCGACTTGTTAAAATTGGCCCACCTGCGCGATTATAACAACACACTTTAGTATGGTATTCCTGACTAAACTTATTATGCAACAACAAAAGTTATAAATAAAAACAGTGGCATTGTAGTTTTTGTAAAACCGAAGTATAATAATATTTGTATTCCTGAAATAAGTGTGAATCTCGTTAATTGTCTAAAAATAAGATTGAAATTAAATACTCTTAGTTCTCAAATTTACGGAGTATATCAAACACATAGGTAACATATATATATATATATATATATAGATATATATATATTCAACTTCGTGAAAGAATACGAAAAGATACTATTTAACAATAGGGACTGGTCAGCGATTTTAACATTAGTATTGATAAATATATAAATAAAAGTGATAAAGATTGATAAATAAGAAGGCAAGAAAGAAGGATAAATATATATTCGAACCGGGTTGTGGTCCCGTGGTAGTATTGTAGATTCACGGGCCAAAGGTCCGAGGTTCAAATACCACCCTACCACAACTCAATTTTCAATTTTCCTGCACAAGTTACTTACGACTTTTAGGAAATGGTCCAAAACTTAACATATTTTAGTAAATATTAAAAACTCAAATATTTATATTTTTAAAAAAATTGAATAAATATGTAAATGATTATGATGGCACAATTTAAATGAAAAAAACATTTTCTTCGATTTCGGTCATGTTTTCTTGTATTTTGTAAAACTAGATCAGAAAGTCGATATAAAAAGGTTTCGATATTGGAGTGACGGAACTACCAATAAAAACTCGTAGATTCGCAAACACTCGATTGAAGTTGTCTCATGTACTCTACGACGTGATGTTACGTCACAGGTATGACGTCACTGAGGTAAACGTTTCAGGGCGAGTACAAAAATCCGAAGTTTGATATTGTTTATTTCGTTTAATTCCTAACAGGGCTAGTGGCTTTTTTATCTATTTTTTGAGCTAGTAAAAAAACGTTATAATACCCTAGATACGGTATAGTGATAAATGAAACGGAAGAATCTTTGTCATCAAGGATTTATGATTGATTTTTATATTTCATGGAAGAATGTGGTTCTAATACAGAAAATATATGCAAGTACGTGGGGTGATTAAGAAAAACATATTATAGAACTCTTTATCAAAAGTAAAAATGAGGGTGGCATTTAAATAACTCTTAACATTTTTTTGCAGCAACCACCTGAAAGCACATAAACACGCTTTAATATCTTAATTATATATATTGAGTAATGAATATTTTAAAACGGAATTTTCAAACATTCCACATTCGCACATGTTTTCGGAACACAATTATCCTTAATTTAATTTTTTAAATTATTTTTTTGCACCCCAACAGGCCAGGAGGCCCAATTACAGTGGTGAATTACATCACGGAACACCCAGGCTTGAGAAAAATTGCTTTTTTTGTGTAAGCGTCTTGACCACTACACCACGGAGGCCGCCATTATGTGAGAAAGTCAAGGGCCTCCTGTATGTCTATACACTACATATATCCGAATAATTCTGTAACGATCGGTTCTTGGCAAGATGAGTTTTTAAGTAATAAAATTGGTTTAACAAATTACAACAGGGATGGAGAATACCTTAAAGTAGGGAATATGGAAGTCTAGGCATTTATAGGACTTATGACCTGTCGTTGGCTGGTTTAAGTGGCCACTTTACACACTGTGTAACATTCACCATTTTGTCTATGTTTTTGAACATCCATATTTCTTAAATTCATCAATTTGTTGATTTTAGTGAAGTTAAAGAGTTGAAACCTTTTTTGTTGTGAAGAGATTCATTTGACTGAATTCTTTCACATACTAATGCATAATACTAGGCAACGCCTGTATGTGAAAGAATTCAGTCAATCTCTGTTGTAATTTGTTAATCTTAATGACTCCCGAGGGGGTGAAATCCGGTCTTTTCTCTTCTTACATTTGGACAAACTCAAATATTGTAATACAATTGAGGTTTTTATAGCTTTTTAAATATTAAAGCAATGCAAAATAGTTCAAAATGAAATAAACTATAATTAGGATTAAAAATCATCATGAAAATATAACTATTTACTAAATCGATTTTGATCTTTTTTCATTCAATAGTAAATATAAAAATCCATGAACTTAATTGCTGAGTTGATTACCTTAGACATCTAAAACGGTAAGTGCTGCTAAAACGGTCTCATCTGTGAAATTTTACTTCTTTGGGAAAAAATAAAAGTATTTTCATGAACGTATTTATTTGATTAATATTACTTATACTAAGTTATTAATTTGATTGTATTTTCGCACTAAAGAAGTAAATTATGCTCACGTGGCATAAAATAAGTAGGTAAGTAGGTACCTTATAAAATATAAAATACTTAGTAGCAATAAACTTTTAATTTATTGCCTATTGAATCAATTTTCTTATTCCAAAACAGTCACACTTCAACTTTATTTTCCGCTTAAATTATTAAAGTGCCTACGAACTAACTAAAAACTTTCCATTCATTTATCTACCTCTTATTAGTTCCAAATAAACAAGTAAGTACTAAATCAAATTGTTCACCAAAAGTGTATAATTCTGTCATTTCACATTTTCGTTTCACGCTCGATCGAACGAATGGACCATTATTTTGTACAATATAACATAATGACTTTATACCGCGTTGCCGGTAGGTGCTCCGAGTGAAATGAAAAGTCTGCGGTGGGTTTTATTTTTATAGTTGCTTTATAGTGGTCGTCTTCTTTACAATGAGATGGCCGTGACTTGCGGCATGGTCAAGGCGAGAGTTATCGACTCTTACTCTTGCTTATTGGCAAGGTGTATCATTATAATCACTACCTACTATACTGACTTAGACTCGGCACAGAGTATCTATTCCGAACACCGGGAAGTTTAAGTATATTGCGCTCCGTTGACTGATAATAACCTTATTTTAAATTACAATATTTGAGTTAGACCAAATGTTCGTAGACAAAAGACTGGATTTCACCCCCTCGGGAGTCATTAAGATTAACAAATTACAACAGGGATGGAGAATACCTTAAATAAGGGATAAAATAATCAACAAATGGAAGATTTAGTACATAGTTTGATTTCCATGATGATTTTTAATCCTAATTATAGTTTATTTAATTTTGAACTATTTTGCATTGCTATAATATTTAAAAAGCTATAAAAACTCCAATTTTATTACAGTATTTGAGTTTGTCCAAATGTTAGTAGAGAAAAGACCGGATTTCACCCCCTCGGGAGTCATTAAGATTATCAAATTACAACAGAGATTGACTGAATTATTTATTACTAGGCAACGCCTGTATGTGAAATAATTCAGTCAAATGAATCTCTTCACAACAATAAATGTTTCAGCTCTTTAACTTCACTAAAATTAACAAACGGATGAATTTAAGAAATATGGATGTTCAAACATAGGCAAAATGGTGAATGTTAAACAGTGTGTAAAGTGGCCACTAAAACCAGCCAATGACAGGTCATAAGCCCTAGACTTCCATATTCCCTACTTTAAGGTATTCTCCATCCCTGTTTTGTTTTGTTCATTTTAAATTGTTATATTAACGATCGACTGATCGATTGTTAAATCTATATTTAAATTTGTTACAACAGTGAAGGAAAACATTTTAGAGAAGGGAATATGGAGGTCTAGGCATTGACATATGACCTGTAATTGGTTGGTGTAACATCCACTATTCTGCCTATGTTTGAATATCTACATTTCCTCAACTCCTCCACCTGTTGACTTTTGTGTAGTAAAAGAGCTGAAACCTTTATCACGTGCAACGCCTAAAAAGAACTTTCCTAATTCTTCTTTTACCAGGCAGTTTATTCAACAATTGAGTATGTCAAATAATTACAGACTGGCTGGATTTCCTGCCTAAAGAGTTGTTCATATTTAAATAGACCTCCATATTCCTGTCTCAAAAATGTTTTCCCTCTCTGTTGTCACAAATTTAAATATGAACTCCCTAGGGAGGAAATCCAGCCAGTCTGCAAGCATTTGGAGTTACTAAAAACACTGTTAGATTGTTAAATCATTCCGTTTTTCACTAGTACTTATCAGCCTATACCGTCTACTCCTGGAGCAAGGTCTCTTCCATTCTCCTCCACGTCGCTCCGTTCTATGCAGACTACATCCACACCGACATCTCTCCGCCTGCACCTGGTTTTGTTGTTCGAGGTCTCTAAGTCACAGGCTTTTTACCCATTTCTCGTGGTCATTTACTTAATAATTAGGTTTTAATTTTCATTGATTTTTCGTGCGCCATTTTCATATAAATTTGTACGAAGTAAACCAAATAAATATTGTTGACTGTCGAGCGCAAACTTGGCCTATATTTTTTTTATTTGGGATAAAGACTGGAGCCGGACGGATGTTGAGGTGCTTGAGGTATTGCAGATAACGTAATTTCCTTTCAAAATAAGTATCTACTAGACTAGTCTGTGATAATGATAAGCATCTAACACGTGAGATAAAATGTACTGTCTTGTGTCAGCATTAACGCGATGAAAATGTTTTACACGCATTCAAATATTGTAAGTTATTTTTCGGATTGTGAATTATGATTATGAATTAATTTAAGCCATGTCCCAAACTAAAAAAGTCATCCGTCTAACTTTTAACATATTGTGTGAAAAAACTTTAAAATACCTCTAGGGATACGGTATTTTGTCAACAAACATTTGTACTTAAAAATACAGTTATTTAACTAACTGGTCCAAGAAGAAGATTAAAAATTGAAAATTGGTTTTAAGGCGTTGCCTAATATGTGAAATAATTTAACCAGATGAATCTCTTCACACAATAAAGGTTTCAGCTCTTTGACAGATAAAAGAATTGATGAAATATGAACGTTTAAACAAAGACAGAATGGTGAATAACAACACAGTGTGTAAAGTGGCCACTTAAACCAGCCAATAACAGGTCATAAGCCCTGTAGATGCCTAGACTTCTATATTACCTTCTGTAAAATTTTCTTTATCTCTGTTGTAATATGTTAATATTAACAGCTCCCCAGGGAGTTGAATCCAGTCTACAAAAATTTGGACAAACTCAAAATATTGTAGGTACATAATTTATTATTATCTCGGCAACTACTTCGTATACTAATCTTCAAGTAGACAAGAATATGAAGAAAAATAATCAAATTTTTAGGTATATTAGACAATTTTAAATTAAACTGGCTGTCACCGGGATCCTCAAATATGACCAAATATCTGGTACCCTGGGCCGCGATTATAAAAGCTATCTTCATCGGTACATACCAAGACGCTATGCTTAACTTCTGTACTGTCTCTATCTACCTCGGTATGTTCTACCGACTCATCATCTCGACATCATATGGTAAATGCCATTCTGCCCAAATTCGAACATCCATATTCCTTCAATTCTTTCATCGGTTGATGTTTGTGAAGTTAAAGAGCTGAAACTTTTATTTATGCGGGTGAGATTCATCTAATTTAATTATTTCACCTACATACTAGGCGACGCCTGAATATCTTATTTTGTCAATTTCTATACTTCTACATGGACCATGGATCTGTTGATGTTTAACTTCAAAAGCATCTACAGATGAAAGAATTGAAGGAATATAGATTTTATGATTTGGGCAGAATGATGAATGTTACACAGTGTGTAAAGAGGGGACACTTAAACCAGCCAATGACAGGTCATAAGCCCTGTAGATGCCTAGACTTTTATATTACGTTTTGTAAAATGGTCTTCATCTTTGTTGTAATATTTTAATTAATTATGTGCAATATGCAACGCCGGTTACATTACAGGAACGGGTTAAACATTTTAGACCTGGCCATTGTCCCGTAGATTAAGGATTAAAGGTCAGAGGTCCGAAGTTTGACCCCCGCTCTAACGCAACTTGATTCTAATTTTCTTTCTCGGTTATTGTCAACTAGTTAAAAAACCGTTTTCCATATAATGCATTCGGGAATTCTTCACCATGCCGACGCGCGACGCGCCGATGTCTTCGTGTATCCAAAATAAGTCGGACTGTATTTTACGAAGAAACGAGTCGGCTATCTTTACACTTTCCAAACAATTATTGTTGATCGGCGATGGTCGCGGTCAGGAAAACGCGGGAGAAAATGAAACTGAGCGCGGGAAAAAATGCTAACGGTTATTACTTCCTACTTGCTAAACCGGAAACAATGGAACAGTTCAAAGTAAAATTAGAAATATCGCCAGTTAATATATATAATTGTAACGACTACATTTTACGGCTAATTATTTTTACGTAACATTTTTTATACTAGTCCGCCGATTAATTACTGGAGAGGCAGTTGACATTTCAGTATTTGTTTAGGAGTCCGCCATTAAAAATAATAACATAAGAAGGTATGACAACAATGGTATCTTATCAATATCTTGGTATTTTGATATGAATCTACGATAGGAGGCTCAGATCCAGTCACTGACTTCTAGGTTAAGAAAGCTGTGCCATATTTTCTGCTCTCTTAAGAGACATTCTGGATATTGGCACTCTCAGAAGTGTGTACTTTGCTCTGCTTCAATCCACTGTGACTTATGAAATAGCTGGCTGGGGAGGTTGTGCGGCATACATTTTAAAGCCTCTTATTAAATTATTATTTCGCAGAAATTGTGAAAAAAAAAAGAAAGTGTGAAGCTCTCAAGGACAAATTAAAAAAAAAAGTTTCAGGATTAAATCTTTCTTTCCTGAGCAGAATTCTCCTACTATTTTTACAAGAGTCTCTTGAAGAGAGAATTTTCATAATATGTGCGTCTTAAATTTTAGTTTGTTATGTACATGTTATTTGAAATAAATTAATTGAATTCATTAATTGAATTGGACTGAATTAGTGACGTCATACAAAATTGATCGTTTTCATTGGTCATTTTTTTTTTGCATTTTCAAGAAACTTAGCCTACAATTTAATACCGAGCGTAAAAATACATTTTTTACTTCCTCATTAACTGATATTAAAGTTATTGTGAAACATCTATAAATATTCATTTATTTATTGTATATACTCCCAATGGGCATTTTAAGGACATGTTTATACATAGAAAATTATTTTAAACAAAAAGTAGAAAGACACAATGGTATACAGTGCACTTGGTGGGAGTGGAAGCGGGAGCGAGGTGTTTAATTATAATTGAATTTGATTCAGTGATCGTTTGAAAGAAGACAACTTGTTATCAAAGAAATCAAGACTGGTATGTTTGTTGCAGACCTAAGAATTCTGGGCTTAGGGGGAATGAAAACCATAGTTAGTTCTATGGTTATCGGTATGAAAGAGAAGTTTTGTCTGAGGTTTCTAGTAAGGATATTTAATTTTATTGAGCTCAGTAGTTCAGGCGCATCAAAGAGTGAGTTGAGAATTTTAAATAGGACTAGAAGGTCGGATTTATTTCGACGGTCTTGTAGAGAATATATATTTAAGCTAGTTTCTAACTCATTATACGTATATTGGTCTCTGGATAAGCCCAACCTCCAGCCTATCTTTCTTAAAAAATGATGTTGGACTGATTAAATATTTTTGATGTAAATATAAATATTACATCTAATATTCGTAATTATAGAAATAAAAGACGAGTGATACTTTAATCCACAAATTTGGAATATCCAGTGACCGGTTTCATCGCTTTCGCGACATCTTCGAGACTGGTCGATAAAAACGATGAAACCGGTCACTGAATATTTAAAATTTGTGGATTAAAGTTTCACTCGTCTTTTATTTCTGTAATGAATTACAATGAACATCCATCAAGAATTTTCTTACGAAAGAAAAGAAGAAAAATAATATTTACAACGACAAAACATGTCAAAGTTTTGAAATTAATGATTTTTTTAAATGTTTGTAGTGTTTAGTATGTCCGCCACGTGGTTCATGGGTCAGCGCGTTTGCCTATCATGCAAAAGGTTTCAGGGTCGATTCTCGACACGGTTTACATTAATAATATTTATTTGAAAAAATGTTTTTTTAAACAAGAATATATCATAGCCCACCGAATGGCGGTACCTGAAGCGTGAAACTAATCAGTTTACCTTCATGTAATAAAAAAATGATCGAGATACGCTGTGGTTGGTGTACCAACGCAGTGGCCTATCCACTATTAGGTGGGAAAAGGGACTATTGTTACATTGTCAAACTGTTAATGATAGTTTTTAATGATTGATATGATTAGCATTTCCGAAAATAAATTCAGGCAGGTACTTATAAAATAATTTTTTTTACCAAATCTTATCAAATACCTACGTAATTAAAAAGAAAAGCGATTTGCTGATGAATGTCGATAAATCGAATGTGATGGTTTTTGAAAGAAATGAAAGTATGACTAAATGTGAAATCACTGCGAATGTGTTATACTAAAATAGGTAGAGGAATTTGTGTATCAGGGAAGTATGTTTACTAGGGATGGAATGACTGAGAAAGATATTGAAAGGAGGGTGAGAGCCGGGAACAGAGTGAACGGTGCACTAAAATCAATTCTGGAAAATAAATATTTGTCGCAGGACGCAAAATTAGCAGTTCACAATGGAGTCCTGGTCCCGACCCTGATGTATGGGAGCGAAGTATAGACTTCGAAAAACAGGGATGACAGTAGGCCGAATGCTGTCGAAATGCGATCTCTCAGGCGAATGTGTGGTATGTAAGATAGATGCACAAATGTTGAGATCCGTACATTATGTAAGGCTCAGATAAGCATTATCGATAAAATCAAGAAAGGAGCTCTGTGCTGGTTTGGACATGTAGAGCGAACGGACAGCGAAAGAACGGCTAAGAATATTTACAATGTGAATGTTGATGGATGTAGAAATAGAGGAATACTGAGAAAGACATGATATGAACAAATCCAACAAATACTTGAAGATGGACGTGTTAAAAATCGGAATAATCGGCGCGCATGCATGAGAAGAATGAATGTAGACGAAACGAGATCTGTATGCCTAGTGTATCTTTATAGAGTGATGTGGCGTTCTATCCTCTCTTCCTATCCTTACGGGGAAACGGCGTGATGGTTTGTTGTTGTTTTTGTTGAAAGATTCACGTTTGGTCCTTTTCAAATATTTGTTTTATGTATCTACTATTTTCATATTGTACTCGTAAGTAGGTTTATTGAAAACTTTTTGAAAAGTTCTTAGATTTCAAAAAATTACATCACTAAATCATCAAAACACGTTTGTTTACTTTATGAAGTATTTTCCTGATTATATTATTAAACATCATTCAATGGCGAATTTTTTTTCTTTAAATTTCGTAACGTAAAATCGCAAACTTACCAAACTCAGGAAGAACGCCATTATTATTTCGCACTGCCGAACTATCGATCACTAACTTTTCCTTTCTACCGACACCCGACACTGTTCGCCTCGGACTATCGCGGGGCGAGTTGTTACAACTGTTGTAGGGGTAAAGCGGTAATTTGTCGTTTCGAATGTCGACCGGATCGCGTTCTCGAACAATCGGCGGCGCGCGCACTTCGCGAATTCTGCGCTCGTTGTGATGGATCGCGGGTTCGCTGTCCATTTATATGGAAGGTACTTGGCTACTTGGACCTGATCTACTCGGTGGTTGGAAATACAATGCTTCCACCCGTGTCTAACGCGCACCACATTGCAATGAAGACTTTGTGTTTACAATAACATCACATTAAGTACTTACAATTAAAAAATGTTACAAACACTAATTTACAAACAAACGGCGTTTTATATCAATAAGTATTTTTTTATTATTATTTAAAATTTTCATTAGGTTACATACATTAAGCAAAATATTTTTACTTTCCAAATTCACATTCTACTGTAAATAATAATATTTTTAACATCTTTTGTAAAGGTTGTCTGAGTCTTTTGTTTAGTTTTGTCTGGTAGTTTATTGTATAATTTCAGTCCATGGTTTATTAGTCTCGATTGTCCTTTTCTCGTTTTAGAAGGTTGCATATGACATTTTTCTGATATTCTCGTAGTGTTCATGTTTACTACAGTTTTTTTCAAGTATTTGTTCTTCGTCTATGTTATACCCTATGGTGGTATGTAAAGATCAATAATAAGACTTATTATGGAACTATGTGGTTTATTCTAAATGCTTACTATATTGTGCTAAGAGAGCGACTGTTTGCTAGGAGAGACAAATCTAGAATGACTTGCCAAGCTTTGTGGGTATGCAGACGACTGTAGATATATTGTTGTCACCAACAATATACCTACATTCCTTACAGTCTACAATTATATCAGTGGCTAATATATTAATAAATTTTAAGGATTCTAGTTTAAAGAGTTCAGTTACATTTAATTGTTTAGTTTGATCAAAAAGTTATTTAGTTGCTGTTAGATAGGGTAGGTCATTTACTAACTTTAATATTTTATTTTGCTGTCTTTGTAGTCTGTTTATGTCATTTTGATTTCCTGTTCCCCATAGTAACATATTTTAATTTTTACATAGGCTTCATACATATATTTTTTTCCTTTTTTGAAACAAAGTTTTTGAACAAAATTAGTTGCATATAACATATTTTAATTTTTACATAGGCTTCATACATTTTTTTTTTTCCTTTTTTGAAGCAAAGTTTTTGAACAAAATTTGAGTACCTACACTGCAGAGTGATGAAAATATAAATTGATTGAAAGAAATAACTTTTTTACGACATTTTGTGCTGATTTAGTTATGTACCTGGGGTAATATTCCAAACGCTTGCGCGGCCTTAGAAAACACTTTTATCTCGCGTACTCGCGAGCACGGTAAGGTCATCCATATATATATCTAAAAGTGCCGGAGACAGACAACCTCCTTGTCGGACTCCACATTTCAAATAAAAAGGCGAAGATGTAGCATCTCCCCATTTTACAATATTTTCCTGTTCCATAACACCCATGTGGCAGGTTGCCATAGTTATTACAGAGCTGCGATTAAAAGTATAAAAACAAGCCAAGGTTTTTTATGTATATCTAATATCTACCCAATTCAAAGTGCAGTTTTATTATTTAGTTTCTGTCGAAACTAAAAGCAGGCCGAAAGCAGAGTTATTATTGCCGATATCAAATAATGTTCACTGAAATTTTGTAAGTGAGGTTAGTCGTAGCTATCGTTGGTAATGAATACTGTGTACTCAACAATTTGACAACCGATAGTTTTCTTAATAAAAGGACAAAAAATCGTAATAATATTTCAATGGTATATGCAGCTATAGCCTATATTAATTTATTATTTATGTAAAATATTTTTTATCTCTCATTGAATACAATTTTGTTGTTTTCTTAGGTTAACCTTTTCTTTTATTTCTTTTTATTTTATTAACATTTTTTAGACCTTAATTTTAATAGGTTCTTTTAATTTTCATATTATTTATTTTTTCTGTAGATATGAATTGAAATTTTAGATTTACTTTGTTTTATTTTTTATCTTGTTTTGATTAAATTTATGAGCACACGCTATTTATAGATGTTTATATTTTTTCCCCATATTAAAAATACTCGTATATCCAAGTAAATAGCTATTCTTTATTTTTAACTGTATTATTTTACTCTATTTTCTTACTTTTCTAAAAAATATTTCTTTAAACCATTTTTATCTGGTTTTGTTGAGTTTTTTTTCTTCTTAATAATATTTTTCAAAGCATCAAAAACAAAATGATATATGTTCATTATTTTATACGTATACGGTATTATGTATGTACTCTTTTATTTGATTATTAATTCAAACTAATGTCTGAGCACCCGATGACAAACTATTATTGAATAGTTTATCGGGACAAAATGTATTTTAATATTTTGGTTTCTTTATAATGAATTTATATTGTAATAATGTGAATATTTTATTGAATAAAGACAATGGCTTGGAGAAGTGCGTTATTAGAGGTTTTCGGGCGATCCTTTATTTTTAATTTCATACACATTTACAATAAAGGTAGTTTATAAGTATAAAAACATGTCAATGCAGCAGAGGAAAAAAAAGAATAATAGGTAAGCAAATAATCTTTAAAATTTGAAAAAGCAATAAAAAAAATATAACTCCGTTAACTTCCTATTGTGATCAGGGCCTGGTTCAGGCTGGTTCGGAATCGCAAGTTCGATAAGTTGTGCAATTCCATAATTTCTCATCACAATTCTTGTGGATTTTATGGTTTATACCCCCTGACTGATATCGATTCCCCCCTCTCAGGAACTCTGCGATCTTGAATATATATTTATTGTTGACGAAAAAAATGGGATTCGGACAACAACGCCGCGCAACACAAAGTGATCGGTCTAAAATTTGAATAGGTATGTAATGAATTGTTTTCAACCGCTTACCTACAAAAGAACGCCATTATTATATTCATTAAAACAATATACCAATTATTTTTTTGTTTTCAATCTCGTAATTGCGATTAGCGATTGGGGCATTTTGGAATGATCCTACACAGCTATGTTAAAAACATTTAACTCCTTGATGCGGGGCTCCGCAATCAATTAGGAACAGAGCTTTTTTTATGTGTGTATGTATAAATGATGTATAGAGGAATCACAAACTCAAAAAAGGCGTTTACAGTGTGTGATGAAGATGGATTGGCACGGTTTAGCTCGAAGTCTTATATGTTTATCGTGATTATGAATATATTGTATACCATTATTTTGTCAGTTTTTTTATTTATTTTCAGTTTATTAGTTTATTTATTTATTATAAAACAAGGTACAAAAGAACAATAAAAAAAAGTAAGACCAATTACAGATTTCACACTATTTTTTTATGAATGCAGAAGGAGAGGGGAAAATAATTGAATTTTTAAAAAGTAAAAATATAAATATTAAATAAAAAGTACATAAAAAGAAGAAGACATTGTATAGCTACTCTAATTTCCTCCCTCTCTCTCTGCTTCCATGAACATTCAAATTTTTATTGCCATTGTTTGTCTTTGCTATATAGTTTTATGTTATTTTTGTTTCTTATATAACTGTTGTAATGAGGAACTTCAGCCCTACGGGAAATTGGACACAAAAAATGTTTTCTTGCGCGGGGTAAAAATTAGAGCATTAAATTGTACGGCAAAGTTTCTTGAAAATGTACGAAAAAAATAATAGAAAATATTTTAATAAAAACGCACTAAAAAATACGTCACTGGTTAATATGAATCAACTTATGATATGACAGCTATGGAAGATTTCCGGGTTGCTTGCCTTTTCTGGACCAATGGGAAGAACTTAACGAGAGTAAGCGGAAATGAACCACTGACGTCACACGCGGAGTTATTTCAGAAATAGACAAATTTAAAAAATCGTAGCGCTGATAATACGATAGATAAAAAATGTTGAAAAAAAAAATTTGGCTGAGTTTAATTGTCTATTAACAAATAAAAAAAAATAAAAAACCACTGAACTTCCTCATTGGCTTAGGCCGCACCGTACAAAAAAAAATCAAAGGGCCCCAAACGGCAAAATATTGAGTTTTGAGAAAAGATGTCTCAAAAGAATTTTGGGTGGTGGTTTGACTCTGTAAGGAATGGAGTAATAAGAGAACGGACGCAGAAAACTTGGCTGACAATTGTTTTTTTTTCCAAAAACTGCTTTACTAAAATTGGAATGTTTTTTCACTTACCGCAAAAGCATTCTGTATGGAAAATTCGTGAAGCATTTGAATTGTGTTGAACACAACATTGTAAAGTATGGAAAATATGAAAACCCTTCAATTTTTATCAAGCAGCGGCGATACAGATGGTTTGGCCATATACGAGTAATGCGGATGCGTCCTGAAAGTCTTCACCGGGCTTGCCTACTTTACATCAGGTTCTTGACGTCATGGACGTTCGCTGCGACGCGACGGTTCGTCGGCAGTTCATGTCTGCGGGACGTGAACGTGATTTGGGAGGATGCACAAGTGCTGGAGGATCTTTGCGGGCACCATACGCTCCAGCTGGGTAGCGGGCATGGAATGATTATGATGATAATGGACACGTAACCGCCACTCCGCTGCAGTTCTAGTACATTATACATATTATAAACAAGTTTCAAGGCTAGACCGCGGAACTTTAGAGGGACATACTTCATTGCAAATTTTTGAAAAACTCCTAATTTTTTTTTTTAATTCCCTTTTTTTTTTGTTTTCAATAATTTGAAAATGTAGTAAATTCTTTATTCCTTGAACTCCCCATCAAATTTCTAATTCAATCACTGTTAACAGTTCAAATTTGAATTTCAAGCATATTTAACTTGCCTTTTATACTAAAAATAACATTGGAAAATTACCAATAAATTGTACACATAAAAACGATGTATTGAACAACTCAGGGGTGGACCAATAACAATGCAATACATGTTAATCTAGGTATATTGGGAGAACGTCACGTAGCTTTAATTTTCGCATTTAAGAACACATGAGATGTTATAAAAAAAATCAAGTTTAACAATCACCACATAAATTAAAATCATGATTTTAATAAATAAACAGGAGTCAAAATTTTACATTCAAATAATAAAAATGGACTTAAAATAAACAAAATGGAAGTATTTAACATTGAAAAAATAATATTCCCCTTTTTCTTCTAGTGCCTTGCCGGATCCCCTTGACGTTGGCGATCACTGCAGCGAAAGCATATGTATCTGTCCTGCGCTAATTTTACGTTTCGCAGCCAGGACAACTGCTTATTGATGTACTCGCCGTAGTGATTCCTGGGAAAAGATGACCAGAGTGGTTTCCCGTTGTCTTTTTTGTTGGATTTTTCTGTCGGGGTTATCTTCCCTTAGCTGGCTGGTTTAGGTTTTAAGGCGCCAAAAACTCCTTTCATCCTCTCGTTATCTGCTGTGATCACACCGCTACGCATGTGATCTCAATGCCCAGGGTTCGCGACGTGGACGCTAACGAGTTGGACTAGTTAGTAGTGCTGACGATGGAATGTAACTGGGCGTTTGCAGCATTTTATAGAATGGCATCTTCCAGCAAGATGTGACTCACTGCGACCCTACTGATAGTTCGAACCCCAATAAATAATAAAATGTATTTTCAATAAAGCCCACTTTTTTATTTTAAGATGAACCAATCGTATAACGTTTAACCCCTTAGCTCCTCACCTTCCTAATCCCCCCCACCACACATTCTGCAACATATTGCTGAATATTACTAACCTAATTTTAGCGCATGTTCGGACATGGTGGTGTTTGCATCCCCTAAAACTCAGAATTTAAATTATATATTTTTTCGTTAAAACTATGTACACTGCGGTGGTGGTAAAGGCGAAAGCGCAATTTCATATTTGTTGGTGTAATGATTGTCCTGACGAAGAGACGGGTACGTCTCGAAACCGGTAGACATAAAAAGTCGGTAAGTGTTTGAATACACTTAATAATACAATAAAATAAATATAGCAGGCTTTGGATAAAGGCAACGTGAGAATGTTGTTATTGTTTGTGATTTATGTAGGCATGAAAAGCGTAATTAGAGGTTTGTTTCATGTACCTGCCTGCCTACCTAATGCCAATGGTTTGAAGAGAGGTTTTCAGTGATTATTATGTACCTATATATACGTTAATTTGCTTATGGATGCCTACCGTTGTAGATGTTATTTATATGTAGATAACTAGCGGACCCGACACACGTTGTCCTGCCCGAACGTTAGCTTGCGAATAAAACTTGTTGGAATAAGAGTTTTCATTGATAAGTAGGTACTTGTTTATGGTTGAATTCCAAAACATGAGATAATTAATTTTCCAACATAGAATTATTTTTTCAAATGTCTAACTCAGCTTTTCTCATTAACAGGGGTGCTCTATATTCATGAATGCGATTTTCAAAAATGTATTGAATGTCAGGTAATATTATTTTAGTATTTCTAAAAATCCAGCAAAAATAAATAAATAATAAATTTTTTTAAGGAATGTAAGGAAAGGATCTGATTGGGATCCATAAAAGGGAATGTTGTTTGAAAAAATTCAAAAACGAACTTTTTTTAAGCGCAAAAAACAACATCCTTCCATTTTTTCGTATATGCATTCCTATCGAATGCAACCCAGGTAGGTCGATGAAAAAATATTTATGCTTCTAACTATTTTATTACAGATTCGATTGAAAATTTTAATATCTACGAACACGCGCGGTGCAAAGATTTACATTTCACCGAAAACCACACTTAAATCGGTTAAGCCGTTTAGAAGGAGTTCAGTGACATCTCACGTACAGAGGAATTATATATAAAAAGATAAGTAATAACACAGGCTGTTCTTTTTGGCCCCTAATCTTCACCTAGGGTTAACATGTTGAAACGTATATTTTTTATCTAGAATGTTTTGAGTATGTCCAAATGTTTGTTGACAGGCTGAATTTCCTCCCTAGGTATTTATTTAGATCTAAATTTATTGCAACAGAGATGGAAAACGTTTTTAGGAAGAGACATGGCCACTTAAATTAGCCAATCACAGGTCATAAGCCTGTCAATGTCTAGACTTTCATATTACCTTCTCAAAAATGTTTTCCATTTCTGTTGCAACAAATTCATAATATTAAAAAAAAAAAAAAAAAAAAAAATCTTGAAATAGGACACACATAAACATATTTTTATATGTGGTCTAATATTAACAATATACATACAAATATTTCATTTATAAGTTGTTTAACACATATTTCGTTTGTATTTTGACATATTTTTTTGTTCATAAATGTTTTTTCCAATGTTATAATATTTTTTACTGCCTTATATGAAATTGAATTTTGAGATTTCACCTTTTTTCTAAATGGGAGTCTAATTTTTAACTTTACTCTGGGCCCCGATTACAATGTTATCGTTTATCTTCAATTTTATCTACACGGTAAAAAAAAAGTTCTCTGTATGAAAAGCAGAATATGCATCCATTTTTTTTTCTAAACATTTTCAATAATTATAGGTTACCGACAAAGATACTTTAAATGTTCATACAAATATTCTCATTTTCGTACACAATTATCTGTTTTTCTTTATAAACAGTCTAAGACAACTCTGTTAACTTTCCATTGCAATCGGGGCCCAGGTATTGTGATCATGTTCATGTTGACTTTGATGTATATTTTTTTGAATTCTGTGTTGTCTTTAGAATTAATAATATTATACACAAATATAATCGTATTTGAATTTTTTATTTGCATGCATTTTAGTACTTTTAAATCATTTAACATCGAATTTACACTTGTGTATCGTTTTTTCAAAAATTAATTCTTAAGGCTTTGAGTTTGTCCAAATGTTTATAGACAAAAGACTGGATTTCACCCCCTCGGGGGTCATTAAGATTAACAAATTACAACAGGGATGGAGAATACCTTAAATAAGGGAATATGGAAGTCAAGGCATTTACAGGGCTTATGACCTGTCATTGGCTGGTTTAAGTGGCCACTTTACACACTGTGTAACATTCACCATTTTGCCTTTTGTTGTGAAGAGATTCATCTGACTGAATTATTAATAATAATTGTGTTGTAACAATAATTGTGTTGTAATTTTTTTCGCATGAATCCTTATCAATAATTTTTTTATTTTTCCCAGAGTTGAATATTTTTTGCTATGTTTTTCGTTATCATCTACGTATTTTGATGAAATATAAGTTTCGAATCCATAATTACACTCAAAAATGTATAGCTGCAAGACCTGTGATCCATGAGTCCGAGACGCTGCCACGACCATAACCACACCCCGTTCGCTGAATTTAACCTTTTAATATCCCAGGGCTGGTATTCCAAACGCTCTCGTGGCCGTATTATCTCGTGTGTTTACATACAAAATACACGAGGCAAACTGTTTTCTCGTGCTGCGAGAGTGGTTCAGAATAGCACCCCAGGAGGATATTCCAAACGCTCTCGCGGCTGTAGAAAACACTTTTACCTCGTGTACTTTGTAAATATTATATAATGTAAATACACGAGATAAAAACGTTTTCTACGGTTGCGAGAGCGAACCACCCGCACCCCTGCGGCGCTATTCTGAACGCAAAAGTGCGCGTAGAAAACGCATTTTTAACGTTTATTTACGTACTAAATACACGCTAACAGCGCGATTTCTTCACGCGCAAATCCGTTCAAAATACCAGCTCAGGGTACGCATTCGGATGGGAAGTTAAAATTTATCTTCAATATTATCTACAAAGTAAAATTAAGCTTTCTGTATAAAAAATATAATATGTTTACAATTTCTAAACACGTTCAATTACCGGTTACCGACGAAGATACTTTGAATTTTCGCACAAATATACTTCATACATAAATATCGATATTAGTTTATACCGTCTCAGTATATACCGATGAAGATAGCTGTTCATAATCGTGGCCCAAGGTCCGTATTCTAATAGAAAGTAAAAAATTATCTTCAATTTTATCTACAGTTACTTAAATTAAGTTTTCAGTATGAGAATAGTATGTGTTTACATTTTTTTTTCTAAACGTGTTCAATTACAGTGCCTCGATTATGATCGCTATCTTAATCTGTATATATCGAGACGGTATACTTAACTTCTGTACTATCTGTATCTTACCTCGGTATGTTCTAACTACTTGTCATATCGACAAATGATTAGTCCGCGTTCCTTACGTTATTAACATTTAAAACACTTCTAATTTATAGTTTAAATAGGCTTCTGTAATAAAAAATGCTCACTTCAAAGCGATTATAAACTCCAATAAATCCTAATTCAAGCAAAAAATGCTCGCTTGAACATGAATTTTGTATGACTTTTGGAAATCACCTAGACGGTACGTTTAACGATCGTCTGTATGTATCTACCGATCGACTACAAAGCCGGCTCCTTTAACGTCTCGATAAATACACTCGGAAAGATAGTAAAACAGATGGAAAAAATATAATAACCAAATAATTTTTTTAGAGTGGTAACTTTCTAACTAAGGTACTTTTATTTGTTTATACGACAGAATCTAGCGATATTATTTTCACATCTCGGCGCTCGTTTTGTTAAAGTGACAGTTATGTCAGAATTGAATTCGACTTCAAAATTTACTTATTTCTTTCTCATATTTTTAATAGGCTTTTAAGAAAAAAAGTGCCAACCTCAAACCGATTAACATTTTTAAAAAATCATAATTAAAGGAAAAATTGCTCGGTGAAAATTTTGTTTTGACATTTTTAAATGAAGAGGGGGAGTCTAATACACCGTCAACCGCGCGTCTGCGACCCCATCGCTTCTCTCCTGTAGAAGTAAGCAACCATTTGTTTATTTTAATATTTCATTTAAAAAAAATTCTTCTAATTAATGACTATTTGAATTTTCATACAAATTTACACATTTTCTTACATAGATATCCATGTAAGTTTATACCGTTTGCTATAAAACGATGAAGAAAGCATTTGCGGCGCAGATTATTTAAATTTTATTTCTGGTACAACTCTTCGTCATTATCGTCTCGCTCAATTATGAGCGTCTTCGGCGTCGTCGTCTCCGAGAATGTCATACACCAGGTGAACGCTACCCCTCCATTCCTTCTAATCTTGGGACAAGTTGAGGGCAGCGTTTAGCGAGTAGAGCCCCGTCGATTCCTTAGTTAGATCAATTTATTTCGTAGAAGACTCTCCTCTTGCTCTTCAACCTTTGACAGTCTCTGTTACCGCCAGTTTCTCGCGACTCTGCTCGTACTTTCTGACAATATGTCCAAAATAGGAAAAAAACTATTTCTGCATATCGTGGAAAGTCTTTCGGTTTTTGATCATTCTAATTCATAATCGCGGGGCGAGGAACACTTTAAAAAAAATAACACATTATTTATTTATAGTATACTAGCGGACCCGATAGATGTTGTCCTGCCGGAAGGTTCGCTTGCTTGCTATTAGCTTGGAAAAAGACTTTTCATTGATAAGTAGGTACCTAGGTAATTGTTTGTGATTAAATTCAAAAACTAAAAATTGATAATATTCCAATATTGAATTTAAGTAAGTACCTAGGTACTTGTTTATGGTTGAATTCCAAAACACAAAATAAATATTTTTTCAAATATGGCATTCTTTTTGCAAACGTCAAACTCCGGTCTTCTCACCAACAGAGTGGTGCACTTATGCAGGAATACGATTTTTAAAAATGTATTGAATTTAATATTATTTTAGTATTACCAAACATCCAGTAAAAAGAAATAAATGGGAAAAAATTACAAGGAATTTAAGAAAATAATTTGATTGGAATCCATAAAAAGCAAATTTTGTTTATAAACACTCAAAAAGAAACTTTTTTATACACAAAAAAACAACATCTTTCAATTTTTTTGTAAACGCATTCTCCTGCAACCCTAGTAGATCGATGAATTAAACATTTATGCTCCTCACTTCTTTTTTACACATTGGATTGGAGATTTTAATATCTGCGAACACGCACAGCGCAAAGATCTATATTTATCTGAAAACCGCACGTAAATCGGTTAAGCCGCTTAAGAGGAGTTCAGTGACATCACACGTACAGAGGAATTATATATTTAAAGAAAAAAAAGGGGAATTAGCCTTCTCAAGGATGAAAAAGTAATAAATACTTAGAGCCCATCGCGGCAAGTAACGATTGGAGGTGGATGGACATTAAGTAGGTATCTATCAGTTTCCTTGTCGTCATTGATAACATGTAAAGATAGTCGTTTATAATTTACCTATGTGGGTACGTTTGATGATAAATAAAATACGCAATTAGAGTCAAATTTCCTGTATTTTTATAGCTTCGTACGCAATGACGGTCATTATTTATTTTCATGATTTTAAGCTTATTTTTTACTCTTGTAAATAACAAAAAAATAATTTGTTTACTAGAATCATTTGGTTTATGCAATAAGCTGAAGATCATTGGCACGAGTTATATTTTAAGGTAGGTAGGGTAGACCGGGGCCTGTTGAACCACTTTTTATAATTTTTGGTTCACACACGAATTATACATAATTTGGTAATTTTTGCTTTAAATGATAATTTGGTAATGTATCCAAAATAAAACAAATTTATTGGATTATAATTTTACTTTATTTTTTATAAAATATACAAAGGGTATATTGTGACGCGTTTCGTCTTGTTAGGACATTTTCAAACAAACTAACTTAAATATTTACAAATTTTCCTTACATACTAAAAATAATTGCTATTTTATGTTTGTGGATTTATATACAAGCCAAAATAAGTAGAGTAAATAAAATTCAATTAGGGTATACTGAGTATGTTAGAGGAATATTTTGGTTATATTGGGCAAAAACCTTCCATTATTTAAAAACATTTGTAAGGATATGACTTTAAAATTAATATAATAATTATAAAAATATTGATTTCATTTATACAGGTTTATTTTGAAAATTATTGTTGAAACTCTAAATTGGTGTTTTACACAGGTTTCATTCACGTTTAATGTTAACTAAGGTAAAATACGTTCAGATTTTATAATATTATTTCATTTTAATTTAATTTATTGGGAACATGACAAGTTTTTATATATGTAGAAGGTATATAATTTGAAAAATCAATTATTATACTCGTACATAATATGGAATAACAAATTTACAATTACAAGATTACAATTAGAAATAATTTAGTTTTTATTTTTTGAAAATATTAAGTAAAGGTGAATTAACTAGGTTTAACTGTTCATTTATAAGTATATTAGCAGGGTTATTGTCATTTTTTATTATTTTAATATACCCTTTGTATATTTTATAAAAAATTAAGTAGAATTATAATCCAATAAACTTGTTTTATTTTGGATACATTACTAAATTAAATATGGAATTCTACCAATTGTCTGCATACACAATAAATAAATGAAAAGATAATGTTTTTATCTGTCTTGAGAACGATAAAAATAAATTACAAAAAATTTCCGGAGTTATTACAAAATTTTAATCTTTTCTGAGAGGTGCTAGCTTGTTCAACTGTTTAACACGCTCCGTTGTCGGGGAGTGTTCAACTAGTATGCGGGTGAGTTGAACCGCTATTTGATACATATTAATTGGGAAAGGAATAATAAATACAACCAAAATATACGGATATACATATATTTCAAACATAATTTATTTGCAGCTTTATACCACAAAAAAACAATCAAGTCCTAAGTGCCGACATTAGTATATATTTTAGTAATATATTGTAGTATTTGCATGTTGGTGTAGTGAGTGTCCTGATGAAGATACGGGTACGTCTCGAAACCGTTAGACTAAAAAAGTCGGTAAGTGGTTAAATACTAACATTAGTTAATATATATTAAACAACAATCACATAATAATTTTTATTTAAAAAAAAAAGTTAAATTAACAACAAAACAACAAAATTAAATGGTCACAAATATTTAAACTCTACTCTGAAATAAGGTGATATTTGTACCATATTCTGCTGAGATCATAGAGCCTTTTGCCCTTTGCAGCTTCAATTTTAGGTTTGAAATTTTTTGTCACATCAGTTTTATCAATGTTCAAAATTCTCGACGCTGTAAATTTATATTGGTTTTCCACTGGGGCTAGTAGGCTTTGCTTTTATAATAGTAGATAAACTTAAATTGTTATTTAATTGCATGTACTGTAATAAAGCGAAAAAAACAAAATTAATTATGTCAATCACTTTATATCAATTTCATTGCATTTTTTACCGGAAAAATAGCAACCAGCTTTTTTAATTTATTGTAATGAATTTATCAATTTAATTTATTGTAACGAGTATCAAGGTACCAAATATGTAGATGACCAAGATACCTACCTTTGTTGTAGCGTCTGGTAGACATAATAATTTTGTAAATTCCTCAATCGTCAGACTTCACCAGCTCGGAATAAAGTATGGAGAAATTGATGTGTTTCGTTTTACATGGTCTGTTTTTAGATTTAAAATGTTTTTACATTGAAAGGCGATAAAATCAAAATAACTTACATTATTCGAATTCTGTAAAAATAACTGACTTTGTATTTTACTTCTTACCTACAGTTAAATAATACCTATTGTTTACTTATCTTTTTGGCCTTAAATTGTTACAATTTTGAAAATATTTAATTATGTACCTACTACCTACTTACTTTTATGTAATATTTTTCGCTTCGCTCAAAGGCAATATAGTTTTATTTCACCCAGAGTGTATGGTCAGTTGGACAGTTCTTTGAAAACCACAAACAACTTAAATACGTTTAAAGTCAATATAATCAAATGGATTGCTGCACAGGACTACAAAAAAAAATTATGATATACTCCAGGCTATGCAGCGAAGCCCACACAAAATATATTTCTAATTTCTCAATAATGCTTAATGTATTTTTTTATGTATACCTTTATTATCACTATGTTCCATTGCAAAACAATAAACTCACCATTCGTTAGCCTTACAAAAGACTATTGTCTAGTTGGGAGACAAATTCTGAATTGCAAAAGTAAAAAAAAAAAAATTCCATAAGTACGTAAACTGTTTCTTCTTGTTTCTCTTCTCTTCAATATATAATATTTAAATATGTATGTTTGTATGGAAATCTTAATAATAATAATTTTATCTTTATTTATGTGTATATATAAAGCATAATGTAATTTGATACTTTAAAAAATGTCTATATTTATTAGACCTATATTTCAAATTTCAACCTTTGTAATGAAACACTCAAATTTTGTACCTGTCATGTAAAAGTTCTTTGACCGTTTATAATTAATAAATAATTTGTAAATTAGGAACCCACATTACCGTTTTATACTATTTATTTGTACAATATACAAGGGTCTTCCATAGAAAAGGTTTCAACATTTATAGTTATTATTGATCGAAAAATGCTTATATGTCATTGAAATTCACAAATACATATTAATTTATTTTTCAACGTAATCGCCGTCGAGATCAAGAGATTTCTGTAGTCTGGGCACCAGATTTTGTTTGCCAGTATCGTAGAAATCCGCCAGCTTTTTGAGGTGCTTTTCTTCGACCCCCTGATCTTTGAAAAAACGTTTCTCACCTAAAAACTCTTCATTATTATTGAAAAGGTGATAGTCCGAAGGCGCCATGTCAGGTGAACAGCCCGATGTCAACAGTTCCTGTGTAACTCGCGCGGTGTGGGGCCTGGCGTTGTCATACAGAGGCTTATTCCCGGGTCAGCATTCCCCTTCTGCGGTTCTGTATGGCTCTTTTGAGTTTTTTTAGGATATTGCAGTAAGCCTCTGGGTTCATGGTAGACTCTCTAGGCATAAAATCAACCAAAAGAACCCCTTTACAGTCCCGGAAAACTGATACCATAACTTTTCCGGCTGAATGGGCCGTTTTAAACTTCTTGGTGGATGGGGAAGATGAATGACGCCACTGAAGTGATTGTCTTTTGGATTCTGGGATGAAGTGACACGTGACACACTCACGCCTCATCCCCCATCACAATAGTCTAATAAAGCTTCTTCTTCCCGTGCAAAACGATCCAAAAATTCACGCGCGGTGGTCACGCGATCTTGACGGAGCTCTGGTGTACGCATTCTGGGCGACCACCTCACACATAACTTCTTGTACCTAAAAATGTTTTTCCCGATACGATTTCACCAAAGAGGCTTCGAGAAATGCCAGAAAAGGTGTCGTGAAAGTTGTCAAGCGTCACACGGCGGTCCTTTCACACTTGTTCTTTATTTTTTTCCACAAGTTCGTCAGAAATCACTTATGGTCTTACACTCCTAGAATTGTAATAATAAATACGTGTATGCACACAATATAGATTGGGTTGTGGTCCCGTGGCTAGTGTCTCGGACTCACGGCTTAAAGTTCCGTGGTTCAGATCCCACTCTACCCCAACTTGATCCCATTTTCTAATAGTGAGTTATTTACAACTCGTTGAAAATAGCCCTCCAAGTTAAATATTTGGGTAAATCATAAGAACGCAAATATTTCTTTTGAATTTTTTTTTTTCAAATTAAAATTTGTACACTATCTATGTACACGTGCAAGTGTGATTTCATAATTCGTAACTCTGTCATACATTGATTTCCCTCGTCCAAGAGATCGCATTTTGTTCGCGCTCACTCTGTTTTTATCCTTCCTCTGCTAGTTTCACATATCACTTCCATACATAAATGTTGAGACTAAAACTCCACTGTGAACTGTCAGTCTAGCTTCAATTGGCTCCGTTTATCCAAACTCCATTCATTCGGGTTGCCAAATATCAAGACCGTTATAGGGAAGGAAAAAATAAAAGAGACGATATAATAACAAATAAAAAAGGGCGCTGGCAGCCGGCCCGTTTCTCTGTTAAAGCAATTTATCTTTGCTCGACATGTTATGTGATAAAATCTGGCACTCGTTAATCCGGATAGCCGGAGTTTTTCAGTAGTATGTAAATGTAATTAAGAAAATGTTGTAATAAATGTGACGCCAACATCAATATACATACTCGGGTAAATTGTTGCAATAAACTAATTAGAAAAAGCGATAAGAATTATATAGATTTTTGTTTGTATAGTAGTTTTGGAGAAACCTAATTTTGTAATGATTGTTTTTCGAACAACGCGTGGGAACAGAGTTTTTTTATGCATAAATGTTACGTTAAATCAATCAATTTATTACGGCTGGATAATGTTATCTTCGGAGAGTACGGCCGGTGGAAGTAACCGCCAAGCAGTAGCCAGTAGCCAGTAGCCAGTAGCCAGCAATAACCGCAAGTTGGTGTTGCGTCACTTAGTATTCTGCGCGGCCGAGCGTGATGGTAATAGTATATACCATTTACTTATTATTGATCATGTCTCGGAAAAACAATGACACGCCTATTTGATTATTGCATAGGAATATATAAGTTTTGCCACACAAAAAGCGTTACTTTAACATAATCGGCTTTTTCGACAGCCATTTTAATCGAATTCACTAATATTATGACACAAATTCGTTTACTTCCCTAGGCCTTGTGCTTCCCCCGTCTTAATTAATAATTAACGCCATTAAATGAAAATATAATTAAATGTTTCAGTATTCATGAAAAAATAATATTATTATTTAGGTGTGTAGGTATAGGTACGCATTCAGTAAATTGTTTATTTGAAAATAAAAGGTTTTATTTTTGAGACTAAAACTGTAGCTCAATCACAAATAACTATCGACCTTAAAACATGTCAAGTATTTGAGCGATCACAATGAACAATAATGGACATGCTTAAATTATCGCAGTTATAAGTCAGCGCTCGTGTCGGTTTGTTTTTGTTTCCTCGTAAATAAATACAGTTTACTGGCGAAAATTCGGAGTTTACTATTAAAAATAATACAATATATTGAATTTACAAAATAGTAAGGAGTATCCAATTCAAAAAAGTGAAAATGAAATTACAATCACTAAGGCGATTGCTTTTCTTGACATTTGGCTTACCAACCGCCTGCTAAATGCAATAAATAGCATGATTGATAATAAATAAATAAAAATAGCAGTTTTAGAATATTTTCCATATTTACACCGGTGAAATTCAAATATGTGATTACGCAGCAGGATTATACGTTGCGAAACGTAAATATTTTGACATGCAATATTAGGTATTCACGGATGTTGCATTGTGATCGCGAATACGATAAACAACCATGGTGAGAAATGGTTATCGCATCGCTTATTAGCACGTCGATAGTTATTTGTGATTGAGCCACTGAAGCATAAGACTGATCATTTTACCTTCATGTAACAAAAAAATTATCAAGATACACTGCGATTGATGTACCAATACAGTTCCCTACGCACCGTTAGGTGTGAAAAGCGAATGATGATTAATATAAAGATTGTTGGAACAAATTATTTTAAAAAAAAAACACAATTTGGAAACATAAAGTTAAAAAAACTTATAATCTATATAATTTGATGTAGGTAAGATATTACTATAATAAATACACCTTTTTCCTCATATATTGCGTAAACGGGTGGTAAGTGGTAACACATTTTTGAAAATAGGTTTATTACTTAAAGCATGACACCTTGTAATATAATTATTGTAAATAGGTATGTGTTTATATGTTTATTTAAAGAACATTTTTTGTATAACGTCACACAAAATGATTTTGTTTCGTTTCTGTAAGTTCTATCAAATCTTAAAAAGAAAATTTAAATAATTCAACTTTGTTTTTAAACACTATTTTTTTTAAAAATAAAGTTTATATTTGAAGCGCTAACTTTGTGGTTATTCATTATAATAAAATAAATAAAGGGTAGTATTTAGTGAACATGATAGAAATAAAATAAAAAGGAATCAATTCATTAGTTACGTAAACCTTGACAAAGAAGCTTGTTTGCTTTGAAACCGGTCGGTGAAAAATAAAAATTAGTGGTTAAAAACAAAGTTCTTTTATTTATTTTATTATTTTACTATTTTTTTTTGTTTTTCGCCGATCCCTACAAACTGGCCTATCAAGGTACAGATACTTAACAAATTAATATTATCGTATTTTATTTTTAAAATTGTTATTATTACTAAATATTAAATCTAAACACGTGGAGGTAATAAGTGAAGCCTTTTTGTCATGTAGTATTTTGTATTTGTAAAGGTAGGGGGCGGGATGAGGGGGGTACGATTTTTATTACTATTAGGAGTGGACTATATGAAATATTGTTTTTTTTTTTGTTATTATTTATCCTTTTTTTAATTTCTAATTTTGATGTTTTATTTTCATCATGTAGACTATAAATCCGGCTGTGGCGGTGAATTAGTTTGGGAAGTGCTGTTAATGTACCTGGACGCTGATTGTTGTTTTTTTACTCTCAGTTTATAGTAAAAGAAAAAAAACAAAGCGATTCTATCAATCCGTGGCACTTATCCAAGGCGGGTAGTTCCTAAATATAAAGGTGACCCCACACTAGCGGATTATACTTGTATTAACATTGTTTATCATTAAGAAAAAATTCACAAGAA
The DNA here is from genome assembly GCF_059751315.1 of Micrasema longulum. Taxonomy (NCBI): domain Eukaryota; kingdom Metazoa; phylum Arthropoda; class Insecta; order Trichoptera; family Brachycentridae; genus Micrasema; species Micrasema longulum. The sequence goes on from NW_028277776.1 coordinate 223,853, forward strand.
ATAAATTATTTGCTAAAAATAAAAGAAACTCAATCATTCAGTTGTCAGTTTATTAAAGCTTAAGTAGGTAAATATTTGTGTATTTATGAATTATTTACTTTGAGCGGGAATTAACTGCATTTAATTACCTATTTATTTGGAGATTTTAAACTGCCTCTAATGAGACAAATCATTACCTACTTCATGATGGCTGATGCTGATAATGGGTTTCCTGGCACTGTCCCAACTCCATTGCCTGGGTAGGCTGTTGGGTGTCGAGGTCGGCTCTCTGTATTGTAATAGGTCAATTGGACACTAATTTTATACCTATGCAGGCGACGAGCCGTGGCGCAGTTGGTTAGACGGCCAACTGTGAAATTGGCCTCGTGGGTTCGATTCCCGCCAGTTGCAAGGAAAATTCCAGCAAAGATTTTTCTCAATTGGTCTGGGTGTTGTGGTGTATTATTCGTAACTTCCTTCTATATCCTTTATTTCCTACTTGCGGACAAGCCTCTACAATAGAGGCTTGGCGGGTTCATTCTTTTTTTAAAAATACATACATTACAATAATGTGTCTGTAACTACATTATTTGTCAAGTTTTCGAGCTTTTCCCTCTAAACACTGAAACATATTACCTATATGTATAAATATATATCGTGAGAAAAAGGAAGGTTTATTAAATTTAAAAAATACATGTATATATTTAAAAAATATATATAAAATTATAATTATTGTAAAACTCCGTTTATCCGAATCCAGTCATCCGGATCATGCCAAACATCAGATCGAAATGTTATAATAACAAATAAAAAGGGGCGCTGGCGGCCCGTTTCTTCGTCAAAGCAATTAGGTACTTTTCCTGGACATATTTATTTAAGTTAGTTTTATGTGGTACACTGCAAATCAGTTGTAAACCGCATTTTTTATTGGTGCTTCATAAAGGGATTCTCGGCATGGGTGTTGAGTTAGGCCTTTTCCAAAATCGTAAAAATTCATCCAGTGCAAATCTTCACGTGAAATTTCAACTTTATCATAAAACAGCTTTTTTAAACGGAAGAGCAAGGGCGTTTAAAAAAGTAATTTATGTTACAATACACAGTTAGAACTATAACAAAATACTCTGTCGATTTCTTAACTGTTAATGTTTTGACAATTAAAACTTAAAAAGGTACCGTAATATGGGGTGAAGTGAACATGCTGGGGTGAAGTGAGCCTCAGAAGCATCAGTGGACCACTTCAGCTGTTACATTTGAAATACGGTCGCAATGATTCTCGTTCGTCTATCAGCGGACAACTGTAAACGCATGAACATGTTTTTGTCTCTGCACTTCATAAAGTTATTTATTATTCGTTCTGACGCCCAAAACTCTGGAAAGAAACGTTGACCGTATTACAACTACTGTACAGGTAAGTCCATGGACAAACAGGGCGCACAGCAAAGAAGAGAATTGACGAACACAAAAGAGCGTGTAAACTTGGGCACCCAGACAAATCCGCAATAGCGGAACACTTTATAGACACAGGATATTTTTTCGCCTTTGAACCAAAAATTCTACATAAACCTAGTAATTATAGTGCACGAATAATAAAAGAGGCAATTGAAATACACAGACATCCAAATAATAAAAACAAAGACGACGGGCTTAAATTAAATTCAACATGGTTCCCAGCACTACATATGACAAAAACGAATAGGAATGTGCCTACTGCCGACTGCGACACGGTACAAATTACTAGTACATAAGCATAATTATTCTTTCCTACAAAACTAGAAATGTGCCTACTGCTGACTGTGACACGGTACAAATTACTAGTACATAAACACATACATTTCTCTATAAAACACACAGTTTTCCCTGAAGATGGCTCCTGCAATGGTAGCCGAAACGTCGGATCAAATCCAACATACACGGTATCACCCAAAAAAGATACATAATATTGATTATGGTTTTAGTTTTTATTTAATAAAAAAATTACCCAGGAGTTTCAAATATTTTGATAAGTATGATGCTGTTATAAAGGACATATTTTTGAAGGTTTATTTATTCGAAGTGGTCAGACTAGAGATTTATAATGAATGAACCACTTCTCCCTAATCCTGGGGTGAAGTGGGCCCTAAAAAAAAAATTATAACTTTTTTCGGTTTTTACCTTTTGATGTTGCATTGCCGGTAGTTTATTAACAATTCAATGTATTATCTATATTAAATAAGTGAATAAAATTGATTACAACTTACAGAGTTATGAGGGGAAAATATTCTAAATTCGGCCCATTTCAGCCCATCTTACGGTAGCCTACACATCACGTTTAAGAACACATGATAAATTTACAGGCAGGAAAAACCTGCTCTGGCAAATACCTGACTTTGGGTCATATTCCTCTTTCTCCTACAACATATTGGACCAAGAGCGCAAAATGGTTTTAAAGAAAAAAAGGTATTTCGTTCCTAAATCAGACATTTTAATTTGTACATATACGTATAGGTATATTAGCACTATCGTGATCCTTCTATTCCTCTTCCAATTATGGCCGTTCAATCATAATAATGATTCGCTTACGTCGTAGGAAGTTATTTTAACACGTTCTAAGAGTTATTGCTGGTAAATAATGATATCCATCACGTACTAATTTGAGAGCAGAGATCAATCATGATGGGATGACGGATGACGCGAAACCGGTTTATATATTCAAGATCATGAAACCGCCTTATTAAATTGTTTCATAGTACCTAAGATATTTCAATAAATATTATTTTCGATCTGACGTACGTGAGAAATCACAATAGGCTATTGTCATTAAAGAAGAGAATCTTATATAAATATATTTTTTCAATTAATTAATTTGGTTAGATAAAATGATACATCTTTTTTTTTCTATTACAATCTACTTTTATAGATTTAATTCATCTTCAACCTGTAATTTTCTAAAAAAGAGATTAGCTCTTGTGCCTGGAGAGTGGTTTTTGAATTTTAAGTTATATAACTTCAAATACATTTGAGAATAAAAAAAAAATATTTACGAAATAAATAGAAAAGCAAAAAATAATAATCCAGTAATACTGATTAAAACAGGAATGCTGTTTTTACTCGAGTTCAAAAAAAATATTTTAATTTTCTTTGAATTTGTTTAGTGATATAATATTTTTTAGTTCATTGAGGAGATCATTATAATTTTTTATACCTTTGAAAACAAAACTCTTTTTTTTTTACTTGTGTGGAATATAGGAATTTCGATAATCTTTTGGTATTGATTGACTCGACTCAGGGTCTTACTTATATACCTGGTATAAAATTACGCCCAGGCATAGTGATAAAATAAGGGTGGTATAGTAAAAATTCTTACTTATAAACCTCGCATAAAGTAATATCCGATAAAGAGCTGGGATAGCAACCATAGAAACTTATTCCACGTTTATACCTTCGTCCGACGTAGTATAACACTGGAATAAGCCTGTGATATTTGATCTTTCACATTTTTCAGTAGTAAAATGGATTGATTTATCTTGAATTTAAACAATTTAGAAAACACGCTGTCTTTTTGGAAATTTTAAAGTCAAATATCGATTGCATAAAATAATCATCAAATTTATATAACATTAAGATAAATTTTATTTAGCATTTGTTTTGAAAATGACTCGTCCTCTTTCTTATACCGCGAAACAGATTTATTTCGGTATTGGCATCACTTTTATTCCTATAATATTAATATTATTTTTTTTTAGCGATAATCACAACTGCACGATCCAACTATTGTTTCCCATTAGAGAAAATAAATTATAATATTAGAAGTAAACAAACTCAGTTCACACTGGGAGTACCTATGGATGATTGTAATTAGCGATTAGAGATACCTTGGGCAATGTGAGAATCTCACTGATTTAACCGTTTATTGTTTAAAACATAATTGTTTCATGAAGATATTATACTTATATAATATATAAATATTTATGAATTTGACCGTGAATTAGGACGAATAACAAATATTATTTATCAGGCTGCTAGCATAATAGAGGGGTAATAATATAACTACCTGACATGGGCACGTTCAAGCAGATAGAAAAAAACACGGTTTCCTTGGGTTTTTCCAGCAAAGGTTAAAAACATTGTAACTTACAAGTACAACGCATATCAACTACGCAATTTACAATTAAAACGTATTCACTAGCATATCATTAAGTTGATATATTTCGTCTGTCTTTATATAAATATAGGTTAAGTATTCAAAAGGTTATGAATTAATTTGTATAAAATTTCTTAATATTGTTCTTTATTTACTTTTTTTTTTCTCATGTATCTCTATAATAATGTATAAACTTATATGTATGTGTGTATGTTTTCATATGTAAATTTATTAAATATTTTTCTATGTACCCTATACCTATGTTGGTACATTTCCTGATTTTTACTCATTATTGTATCTTTTAGCTTTTCTTATGTTATCTTTAATTTCAACTAAATTTACATACTTATGTTTCACTGCTGCACTCGAATGTAATTTCTAATATATGTAAAAGCCCGTAGGGCGTGTAAATAAATAAATTATTGTAAGTAATATTGGGGCAGGGTATTTTATTATTATTGTATCTACGTAGGTCTCGGGCGATGGTTTGTCGGCATATATTTGCCTGTCATACTTAAATGAGATCATTAACCCGGCTCCTGGGGTGCAATTATGAATCTTCTCTATCCCCTAGAGCAGTGGTCGGCAAACCGCGGCTCGCGAGCCGCATGTGGCTCTTCAGCCACTCGAGTGCGGCTCACTCAGTTCAAGTTTCACTTTAAGCCTTGAACATAATAAGCAAGGCAAAAACTCCCGTATAAAAAATACATAAAAAATTCCAAGTTTCACTTTTCGGTTAATTTGGTTAATGGGTCCTAATAAATAACTTTTGGGAATACTGCCACTGAAAGGTCAATCGTGTGGCGAGGATATTGCAAATGGTGTTAATCAATGCACATAAAAACCTCATATTAAACTTCATAAAATTGTTTCAATTTTAAATATTTAAACAGATGGGCCAAAAAGTATGACCGGAGTGAGATGAGGTTTTGTTTCTGTTTTGAAGGCAAAAATAAATCAGGAGATACTTGTTTAACATTGCATCATTCAGAAAGAAGCGCTTTGTGCGTGTGCAACCAGAAATGTATTTTTTTGGAATTGGTGATCAAGTTTGTCAGCAAAAATGTCGCTTAAGCTATTTATTATCGCCAACTCAAAGAATAGGGAAATGTAAAGTTTTTTTTACAATTTTAAATTAACATAGGTCTATTTTAAATATAATTTTCAATTCCCGCGAAAACGGTCCATTTCGACAAAACAACCTCGCCCCTACGGCACGTCACGATTCCATTAAATTTGGAACTTTGTTTGTGACCGCTTAAATTGAAATAGAAAATCGCCACGAATCTTAGCGTCACAATTGTAAAGGCCAAACTGGTTGCGTTTTTGTAGGGACATGTTATTCAATATTTTTATTTTAAAAGTTATGAAGGGAAACATTATTTCACAACATTCATGTTGATTTTGTAAATACAAACAATTTTTCTTAATCCATTTTACATATTTTTATCGGTATTCGTAGTTTGCGATATTTCCCTATTCTTAGTTGAAATGGAGAGTGAATTCGCAGATCTTCTGCTGCTTAACAAGTTTCGTTAGATTTCAAGAGGAAACGTTTTAAAACAAAAATAAACTTAATAAACTAGGCTCTCAAAAGAAATCTTAATTATTGTATTACCGATCTTTGGCTCTTATAAGTTTGCCGACCACTGCCCTAGAGAGTGGTTAATTTGGGGATATTTTTTTTTCCATGCGACAAATTGGTGCTTCATATATGGCCACGCTGATGATTAAACGTCAAAAAATATGAACTCGTGAAATCAAACTTGATGGTTTTCATTTCTATTTCAACAGAGAGGGAAAACATTTTTGAGAAGGGAGTATCTATTCTGTTGAAATAAATTTAAATATGAATAACTCCCTAGGGAGGAAATCCAGCCAGTCTGCAAGCATTTGGACATACTCAAACATTGATAATGATTTTCATTTAGAACATTATTGCGACCTTAAGCATTACCCAAAACACTTAAGTAGGTTGAATTAACCAAACCGTATTAGTTTTATTTCCGTTTTTGAAGCAGTTTTATACACCATACGACGTTTAATCATCAGTGTGGCCATTATATGAAGCAAAGTGTGGTCACATAAAAAAACTTCAAATTAATCACTCTCTAGGGGGTAGAGAAAATCTAGAATATCACCACTAAGGGAACTGAGTAACTTTCTCAGTTTTCACTGGAGTAATTCTCGTTCAGCGCGCCCACGTCCCTGGGGTGGGCACCTTTAATATCAGTAGACTGAAGTGTTAAGGTGGCTAAGTTTGGGTGAGGACCCAGTATTGCAGGGCATAGCGCGATCCTTTGCCCAGGGCTACGGGTGAAGACCTCAACGGCTGTGATGGCGGAGATGAAGTCATCAGTGCGGCGGAACAGGCGGAAGGGATACAGATCTTCTCTCAGGCCTCCCGGACAGCGGCGTCAGGCAGGACGTTGTGTCGAGTATGGCAGCGGAGGAACAATAGTCAACGGTGGCATCCTAAGCCCCAGTTAGCAAGAGGGGTTACTGTCTCTACGTCGGGTGGTAACCGGCCGTGCAAAACAAACCAAAGAACAAATCTAGTCCGACTTGTAAACTGCAGACTAGGAGGGCCGACCCCAAATAAATAGTAAATAGGACATATGTACATACAACCAAGAGTATACGCTTAAGCAAGTACATTGCACAGAGCTGCATGTAACATTGAAATATTTTAATGAATTTTTGTCCTTTTATTAAGAAAACTATCGGTTGTCAAATTGTTGAGTACACAGTATTCATTACCAACGATAGCTACGACTAACCTCACTTACAAAATTTCAGTGAACAGTATTTGATTTCGGCAAAAATAATAACTCTGCTTTTAGTTTCGACAGAAACCAAATAATAAAACTGTACTTTGAAAATCTTATATTTAATGTATTATAAAAGGATTACATGCATAAAATTAAAATAACGCGGAAATAAACGACAAAGTGTTTTTTTTAAAATATATGTATAATAGTTACAGCAATAGCATTAAAATTAATCCCGTGTCTGGGCGGGAAGATTTTTGTTTTCTGGATTTTAACCTGAGAGTAGCTATTATGTCGAAAATACTCGTCCAGAAGGCTGGTTCTGCTTCTACACACACATGTCACACACATAACTGTATTCTTTATCTGCTAAAACATGGGTTAAAATATACTTACATATTATATATATCAGAAGGTATCTAATGCATCAAATGTTTATGTCCCCGTGATGCAAGGCATTAAGACGTTTAGCTCGCATACTCTGGATCTGAGTTCGATTCTCATTTGAGAACTTAATAATAAATTTATTTACCACTGTAGTTAGGTCTCTTGATCTGTTGCTGAGCAAATAATGTACAAACATATTTCAAACACTAAAATAAAGTTTTGTAATTTACAATGCTTTATACAAAAACGTTCATATGATAACATACCGGGCAAAAATATTTTTAAAGGGTTTCGAAAATAGGCATACCTAAACTATTTTTTTTATTTTTAAAGTTCAAACCTCTTACCAAGCTCTCTCCTTTACCCTCTTCGATATAAATACACGTTTCAAAATAAAAAAAAATTACTTACGCACCAACACACGCACCCTCACCTTTTCATTCGCACAAGCACATACTCACCCTTTCTCATAAACACACATGAATTCATCGCACTTAAACAATTATGTAAACTCTTTCCTTATATATTATGTTTTATTAGATTATCAGTGGATTTTTTATTGGCTCTAGAGTTGTTGACATATTTTTATGTAATATATGTAAAAATCCCGAATAAAATAAAATAAATCAATTAATAAATAAACTCCACGTACCATATACATATTTATAAATATTGGGGTACATATGTATTATTTAATTACATATATAAGATTGTTTAAAATAAAATATCATTATCGACAATTTTTTTCACCCCCCGTGATTTGAATTTCTGATTTATTAAAAAAAACCTGAACTGTGTATCGCATTACATTATTGCCCTTTTGTGATTTAAAAACGAATGTTAATTTGAAAACCAAATGTATGAAAACAAAAACGACTGCAATATTTCTTGGTACAAAACTAAAATCCAGTCATTTTAGAACTTTTTTCGTTTTCTTTTTAGGTATCGGACGGACGATTTATCTGCTATTGTAAATAATGTAATAATTTGAACAATATACCACATTTACTCTACATTGAAACCCGTGACAGTTGACACGCGTGTGTACAGAGGAGCCGAGATGGAAACTGATCCCTTTTTGGTAGTATCGAGAGTAATCTTGTTCCAAGGAATGGTGGTCCAAAACTCATGCGCCTTCTAGAGTCGACGTTAAAAAATATTCAAAATGATGGCATAAAAGATAATTTTGAAAGGGCGGTTAGTCGTAGACTGATAGAGGTGAGTGAAGAAAGTATGACCATTGATGCCATGTGGAAATATTTGAAAAAAAGTATGTGTGAATCACCAACGGAAGTATACGGTTTGGCAAAACGAGGAAGAAAGTAAGGTGATAATAAAATAGCACGTTCAAGAAAAGAAGAAAAAGTTATTCAACTTGTTGACAGTAAGTAATACGGATGCCAGTTAATATGTATGTAATCTGAGAGTGAAACAGTGTGTCTGTGAAAGAAATAAATTGCTGAAGGAAAGTCGGGGAATATTTTTTTTAAGCATTAAAATATTCTGGAAAGCGGTTAAAAATTTCCGAAACAGTAATGATAGCGAATGTACGATAGCAGTAATAGGAAAAGATGGAAAAATGGTGACGAATTATCGTGGAATTAAAACGAGATGTAAGGAATATTTTGAAGAGGTGCACGAAACGTACACAGGAAATATAGCCAGCGCACCACCTTTTCAAGTTAATATAAAAGCAGATGAAAATGGGGATGATATACGTTTGGAAGAAATTTAAAATTTTGCTAAGTAAATGAAGAATGCGAAAGCACAAGGTTCTGATGAAATTGCTTCAGAGTTTATAAAGGCAGGTGGTAAAATATTTTTGTGTGCCGGATAAGCTTTTTAACCTATGTTAAGAGGAGGAATACACTCCCTCAGATTGGAAGAAGGTTGTTGTTATGCCTTTTTAAAATTAAAAGGAAAGAGGCTCAAGAGGGAAATGCGAAAAGTATAAAGCCATCAGCTTTCTAAGTGCTGTTGGCAAAATGTATGGTAGAATACTATTGAGAGATTAAGTGGCTAATGATAGAGTATTGGATATACAAAATGGCTTTATGAATGGAAGGGGATGTATGAATAAAATATTTGTTCAGCGAAGTATGACAGAACAAAAATTGGTCAAACACCTAATGCTTTTCTGCGCATTTGTCGATCTCCAAAAACCATTTGATAGAGTTAGAGTGAAAAATTGTCTAAGGTTTTATCGGAGTACGGAGTGAATGGTAATCTGACACGGGTTATTGCGTCACTGTATAAGGACAGCACTGCGTGTGTGAGGCCATTCACACCGTGGTTTGACATTCTTAAAGGAGTCAAAAAGGGATGCGTAATGTCACCATGGTTGTTTAACGTATGCGTCGATAACTGTATGAAAGAATGGGAGCAAATATGAGTGTATATAATTGTTAATTGTATTTTGTATGCTGGTAATGCCGGGCTTCTTGGTAGCAGCAAAGAAGACCTGCAATTCTTGGTTAAAAATATCTATAATGTATGCAAGAAAAGCGATTTGCTGATGAATGTTGATAAATCAAAAGTATTGGTTTTTGAAAGGGGTGAAATCATAACTAAATGTGAGATCACTGTGAACGGAGATATTTTGATTCAGGTAGATGAATTTGTTTATCTGGGAATTATGTTTACCATGGATGGAAAAAAAAAGAAAATTATTGAGTGGGGGTGAGTTCTAGGAACAGGGTGAACGGTGCACTGAAATCTACCTTGGTAAACAAGTGTTTGTTGTAAGAGGAAAAACTAGCAGGTAACAATGGATGTCGACCCTATTGTTAAATGAAATCCTGGGTTAGTAAAAACATTGCCATTATGAAAAATAAATATTATTATAATATTTTTCCCATGTTCTTCCTATATTTCTGACAGCACGTATCGAGATGTTGATAGAGCAGGCTTTGTAAAACCTCGGTAAATATAGATAAACGAAAAGTTAACCATGCCTTCTGGGAATAATTTTATTTATTTTTTTAATAAAAAGAAACATTTGCGTTTTTATGATTTACCCAAATATTTAATTTTGAGGGCCATTTCCAACGAGTTATAAATAACTCACCATTAGAAAATGGGAATCAAGTTGGGGTAGAGTAGGATTCGAACCACGGAAACTTGTTAAACTTTATATAAAATCATGTTTAAGCGAGTATTTTTTTGCTTTAATTGCGATCTATTTTAATTTTTAATAGCTTTATCAGATTAAGCTTTTGATAAAAACCTAATCTGATATAACAGAAGTCTATTTAAAATACGAAAAATAAACACTCTAATTTTTAAGTTAGCATTGAACGCGGATTAAAGTTTTAGCGTCACTTATTGGTTGAATTCGATCATGTGATGTAATGAAAACGCGTATTAACATATCGGTAGATCAAAATTCTCCATACTAAAGAATGTACAGGTAGTTGAAAAGTTAAATATTCCGTATCGGTATTTACCGATGAAGACAGCGTTTGTAATTGCGGCTCTGGCCAGCACCATGCATGTTTTGTCTATCGTTTTCTAAGATTTAAGCTACTTATCTGTAATTGTATTTATGTAACTAAAACACCCATTGGGGTAAAATAATATTACATTTGTTATTAATTTTTCAAGCATGAATGGTTTGGTAAAATGTTAAGTAGTTACCTACAAAGTAAACCGGATTTTTACACCGATTTTTCTTTCATAACAATAATCATACAATTCCTCATTAAAATAATGATCTTACATAAAGTACGATGAATAAAAACTGCTGCAAAACTGGCCCAAGTTTTATGATAGAAAAATATTCAAGTATCTACTTTTTTAAATTTTTATAGAAAACCTTAAAAAATATTTTTTAGCCGACATTAATATAATAAATAATTATTACTCTCGGTTACTGAATGCATGTTCGCTCCCTAAATGAAGGATTTAGTGTCAACTCCTGTACATCTTCCCAAGTCAGATTCGCTTCCCGTTGACGCGAACTGCTGGTGAACCGTCAGCCGACCACCTGGTGTCTCGCAAGCACAACATGTATTTTTTAGATATTAAATCCACTTCGAATCTAAGACGGATTTCATAATTAAAGCATTGGGTAGTAGTATTGTATAACCTAATAGTATTGTCGGCCTTGTGGTGTAGGGCTCAGCGTTTGCCTGCCACGCAAGAGGTCTCAGGTTCGATTCCCGAAATGGTTGATATGAAATATTTATTTAAGAAAGTGTTTTTACTGCTGAATATTTCAGAATCCCTGGACTGGCCCCAGAAGCGTAAGACTGGTCATCTTACCTTCATGAAAGAAAAATGATCAAGATACGCTGCAATTGGTATACTGTGCACCGTTAGAATGAAGAAGTAGGATAGTATTTTTTTTATTTTTTTATTTTTTATTTTTTTAATTTTTTTTTTTTAGTAGGATAGTGCCTACATTGAATTTTTGCATAAGGGGTTACGTCTCTAGTAAGTTGAAGGCACCATCTACATCCTATGTAAATTATTGTTTGTTTCTAACATAGGATTATAAAAAGAATGTTATTAGACCATTTTCGTTTTGGAGGTGTAAATTTTTCTATTAACTAACATTTATTGTTGGCGGGTACCGTTTTCTGTTTTAGAGGCATTTTGCTCATTAAAACAGGCCAAGCACCGTCTGTACATTTTGCGAGCACTTTTTTCAGAATTCGTTCTCATATTATTAAAGCCAATCAAGACTTTCTAGATCGTGGTTTTATTGTTACATAATTTTACCTTTTAGTATTGTGCGGTTGATATAATGATCACATTTACATAGGTAACCATAATACATTTATTTTAAACATATTTCACAATCAATTTTTTTATAAAATCCTGTTTCAATATTCATGTAATATAATATGTAATTCATACGCAAACTATTTGAGCTGATTTTAAATATCCGAAAACACATTTATCAAAACCCAAGAAAAAACACTGCCTATTAACTTCATTTTTATAAAGTTATTGTTTGGAATCCATATATTTTCCAAATTCAGAAGCTGCCTTTTTTTGAATATGTAGGCAGGTACTCGAACTTGCGATAATATGATTTGTCAATAAGGCGAAAATGTTGGCAGTAGGCAATGTTGATAACTCGGACCAATTTTGTCATGGAAAATAAATCGTAGGTAATAAGGTTTTTAAATAAAACATTTAAGTTTGTAAGTGAAAATTCTTGATGGAAGTTCATTGTATAAGGATCATTAACAATTTTTTTTCGGGTTAACTAATGAGTTGATATAATGCTATTTTAATGAGTTTTAGTAAAGACCTTAACCTTATTTTTTTTTGGTGTTTCTGATCCTGTATTTGTGGTGATATACTCATGTGTCTGTGTCAACTACTCGCTCGTCCCATCTCAACACAGGACTTTTAGTCCCATGGAGTTGGGACTTACGTTTCAAATAATGTGTAATAAACTACATGTATACATAAAATAAATACAACTGCCTATAGGTAAGTAGTAATTAAATAGATACAAATTACACGAATTAAATCAAATGATTGAATTAAGGATGACTTTTCGAATTTCCGTGAAAATTTTCAGAGAAATTAAATTAAGTGGTTTACTAAGAAAGCAAAGAAAGAAACCCTAATCGCTTTCGAAAGGGCTGGTCTAAAGGTCACGAAAAAGTCAATAAAATATTGTTTTAAATTGAATATAACAACCAGAATTATCTTCTTTTTTTCAAAAAAAGAATACAATCCTATAAAAAAAGGTTTCAACTAAAGTATTTCAATAATTTTTTTTTTTTTAGTATAACCGAAGGCATAATTTTAAGTAGAAATAAAGGAAAATGTCACAAATATGTATGTGATTTATATTGCTTGTATTTTTTTTCAAAACCAAAAAATCAAAATTGGCCGCGGTCACCTTTATGTTAAATTTATTATCTTCAAATTTTTACAACAAGTTTTTGTTCAATACCTTGTTTTTATTGAAATCCCAGATACCTAACTTTAGTCTAAATTTGAAATGGCGTAATTTGCCGGTCTAAAAGTAATTATATTTTAGTTACATAATTTTTTAAGTATATTTTTTAACAGAAATACCTTAAAATTTATTTTTTTTAAATCTAATTTATGTTTTTTTATTTTTTTATTACTGCGCGATTAAAAAAAACATTTGTTTTAAACTGGCAAAATCGTATGATTTCCTAATTTTGCGTTCGTTTTATCAGACTTCAGCCTTAAGTAAGATATAAACACTTCATTAATTTGTATTTTTTTAATACAGTCTTTCTGTAATTTCTGAAAAGTTTACACTGACTGACTAATGGGGTTTTCAGATGACTCATTCAAATATGTAGCTTTAATATTCTTTAGGTTTAAAAGGATAATAATCATTTATAATTTTCACAACCAGACAACTCCGGTCGTGAATACTATAGAAGTAGATAAAACTAGAGTTATCGATAGCGACCCACTAAAAAGTAAAAACGCAGTAACCCATTGTAACGAATAATTTGTATAGCACCGTTTTTGTGAAAATCACCTCAAGGGCGCTGTACAATAAACATCTTAATACGTCTTGCAGCTACAGAGCGCATGTTTAAACACCTTTTATACATATACAGTTTACATAAATAATCAGAGTTATATGAGCATATTGTTGGTAACGTTGGTATATTATAATATTTTCATTATATAACAAAATATTGTTAAACAAATGTATGTAAATATATATTTTTTAAGGAATAAAAATTGACTACATATTTACACTATACTTCGAAGAGAGAAGGAGGTAAAGAGGGAAGGGAAGAGGGAGGAAAAATAAGAAAGGAAAAACTTAAATATTCAGGAAGTGACATTTCATTCGTGATTTGAATGTAAATAAAGAAGGGGCGTCTCTGACATGAGTGGGTAGATTATTTCATGATCGAGCAGCTACTACGAAGAGGAGGCAAAAAAACTAGAGCGGTGAATGGGTATTGAAAGGGTTCTCTCGTTACTAGAACGAAGAGTTAGCCCATGATGTGATAGAGGTTGAAAGAGCCCTCTCAGATAAACCGGCGAAGTGGGATTGTTAAAAATATTTTGAAGAAGTGATAGAATACCTTCTGTGGCGGTTAGGCGGTTAGGATTTCCTCTACTTCCTCTTTTCCAATATTGATAAATTTTAGTAACGTGCGGGAGCTAGATTTCAACAAGTCCTGCAGCTTCAAAGCTCACGGGCGTGGTTAGAAATCTAACCGCCATTTACATTTTACAAAAAAGTGACTAAAGAGTTTTGAAATAAAAGTAATCACAAAATTTTAAAAGAAGTGATTTTAACCAAATATAAACGTTAAAATATTAGAGAAAGATATTGATAGGAGGGTGAGTGCCCGGAACTAGGTAAACGGTGGACTAAAATCAACCTTGGCAAATAAATGTTTATCGCAGAAGGCGTAATCAACAGTTCACAATGGAGTCATGGTATGGAAGAGGTATGGAGTTTGAAAAACAAAGATGAAAGTAGGCTGAATGCTATCGAAATACTATCTCTCGGGCGAATGTGTGCTAAAATAATGTGTGAAAGATGAACAAATGTCGGGATTCGTGCATTATTCAATAAACAACATTCAACTGGAAAAAGTCATAGAGATTCGAGATCTTGATGTCATATTTGACGAAAAACTTCTAACTGAAACACATTACTTCTAAAAGTATGAAAACTTTGGGTTTCATTCTTAGAACTACAAAGAATTTTGAATCGGTTAAAATAATAAAACTCTTGTATAGGTATATCCTTGGTTAAAAGCCAATTAGAGTATAACTCTACTAAATGGTCCCCTTTTTACAAAATTCACACAAATAATGTTGCAAGAGTCCGGCGAAAATTTTTGAGATTCATTAATTTCAAACTGCATATTCCTATAGAACAAATTAACTAGGTACATGTCTTTGTTAAATTCTTTGAATTTACCTTCTCTGGAGGATCGCAGGACAATATAACTGGGTTAATATTTTTATATATAATTATTAATTCTGAATTCGATTGTTGCGAACTCCTGGATTCAATAAATATTAATATACCAACACGTAGGACTAGACAAAATACTATTTTATTATTTATTATTATATTATTGTCACTATTCTATAGTAACGATTAACCATTAGTTTGCTAAAACTACTTATGCTATTGATCTGCTGTTAATTCATTTTATGTTAATAATATACTGACTTTTTATATCTTTTGTATGCTAACATACATATATGTTAGCATACATAAATTTATTAAGAACATGTCCAATTGCATTTCCAGATAAACTGCGATGTTTTAATCCAAAAGAGTTTTGATTTGACCTAAACTCGATAAAGTCGAACTTTTGTCAGCCTGTTTCTCTAAATAAACGAACATGTCAACGGTAAGACGTAGAGGTATTATTTTTCTCAGATGTGGTGTGCGGTATGTGGTTTAAAATAAAACACACTAATGGTAAATTGTAGCATCGGCGTCGTTGAATTTAAAAATTAAATTAAATTGCATACAAATTAAAATAACAGATATTTATTTTTTAGAACCAATGAAAATTGATTTTAACTCGATTCTGGGCAAAGATTTTAGCTTTAAATAAATAAACACGAATACGACTGATATAATGACATTTTAGAGCATAAAGATAATTTGTCGAATTTATTATTGAACTAATCGGCGTAAATAATTATGTGTATTGAAATCGTTATATCTGCTGCTGAAGTGTTACGGGTTAAAGCGCCTCTACACGCTAGCCAATACGTATTAACCAACGTGTAGAGATAGCTTTTTGTGGTTGGCGTTGCTGGGATACTCACTTGCACATACGCTGGCGGGCGATCTGTCTGTTGTCAGTTTTTAACACACATCAAAAGGCGCTGGCTGAGCACCAGCACAGATTATATGTGTAGTCGGGCCGGAGCGCACCGGAGCGGCGCTCCGGCTCTGGTTAGGAACAAATATCACGTCTCAAAAAAATATCTACGTAAGTCTCTTCAAACAATTCGAAATAACAACAAACGTATTTATTGATGATAATTGGCAAAAGTCTAAACATGTGTCCCCCCTCCTACTTCCCTCCCACTTCACCATAGTGGTGGCGGTGCGCTCCGGTACTTTTTCATTTAGGACTACACCATTGAGCACTGATCGTCGCAACCACACGCTGGTTAAGCTTTTAGTACGCTACGACTACCGGAGAGGCGTACGAGATTTTTTGTGCGCTTTTGACGCCTGATCATCGGCCGGCACAAAGATACTGAACGCCCAAGTTGCCAATACGCGCGCCAGCGTACTGGCC
Organism: Micrasema longulum; assembly: GCF_059751315.1. NCBI lineage: Eukaryota > Metazoa > Arthropoda > Insecta > Trichoptera > Brachycentridae > Micrasema > Micrasema longulum. The sequence goes on from NW_028277776.1 coordinate 240,358, forward strand.
AACGTGGTGGCCTAGCGAGTAGAGCCGCCTTTAAGCGTACCGCCAGTAACGCAGTAACTTTACTAAGGAAGTCGTAGCCAATCGCTGATTGTTTAGGTAAGGCTGAGGCTCGATTATTTGCAATCAACTTAAAGTCCCACGACTGTCTTCACGGGTATTAAGTATTATTTGGGCAAATACGTCTTTGTGCGGAATTAGCAATAAACCCGAAATTATTGGTCAGTGGATGTCGATGTGGAGTGGAAATTTCAAAATCGTGCGCGCGCTCAGTTATGGAGTGCAGAGTAAAAGAGCGCGGAAAATGAAACAATAGTCTCCTGTAATTACGCCATAATCACTGATAGACTTACTTATTTATATGATGTGTAAATATTTGGATTATTTTAAGAATTGTAAGAAAAACTTATCGTGGTTTAGTGGTTAATGCTTTGTGACTCCGATGACTCGTGAGTGGCGAATCGGAAGAATTAAGTTTGCTATTTATATCCTCGCAGTTTGGCAAATTGAGAAATGTAAAAACGACAACACAATAAGTAGACGATACATAATTGCAAAACTGGGTCGTTTCTTCGTTTCCGCAGTTGGCAAATAAACTATGTATTGAACTTCTCCACTTAATTACTGCCTTTGTTTTCAAGTAATGCTACATACCTCCAACCTATGGCCCGCATGTGTCGGGCATATAATATATACTGCCGAAATAACAAAATTGTCGTTTTTCACGATAATCGCCCAACTTTTGCGAATAATCTCTTAAGAATAAATTTTAGTTAATAAGTAGGTACACACGTAGAACTTATTTTTCATTGTCTGTATAAGAAATGTAAAAAGATATAAAAAAACAACAAATGTAATTCTGTCTGTTTTGTGGATTAACTAATACCTTCAAATATTATGTTTTCTAGTATGTATCTTTGTTGAATTACATTTTGAAATGAAATAAAAAATACTTACTTAGTAATTCTAGTAATTTAATATATATCCATAATGTAGGTACCAAGTACCACTTATAAAACATTTCGCTTATCTCATAATAAGTCTTTTTATTTTATTTAGTTTTTTTTATTTCTAGGGAAAAATATTTTGTAGAAAATTTTAACAATATTTTCTACAAAAACGGTGTTAGGTATTTTTTGCAACACTTTTAACTTTGTAGTTTTTTCTCTCTCCTACACACACCGCGCATTCTCAAACAAACAAACAAATCATCACGCCGTTTCCCCGTAGAGATATGCGGAGAGGATAAAACGCCATATCACTCTATCTTTGCATACAAACCTCGCTTTCTCTACATTCATACATCTTCTCATTCACGCACGCCAATTATTCCTACTCTTGTCATGTCCATGTCCATTCGCATTCTCGCCCTCTTTTATTCTAAAAATTGTACTCGTAATAATAGGTAAGCTGCGAGTAATGTACTTTTCGTATAAAAAACAGGTTACGTGGAATACCGTTCTGCAATAGCATCATCACCTTTTAACAGTGAACTTTTATTTTAATTTATGTGAGATTCTAATTATTTAAGGTTCTAAGAGCTGATCGACTGAGGCCCGTAGGACCGATTTAATAAGTCCATTACGACAGAATCATTAAGGCCCACAAGATTGGTGAAATGAGGCCCAAAGTGCCGAATTTATTAGCATGTAACTGTCGGCGATAGCTGACTGTTATTTTTTTAAATTACCGATTTTTATTCAATATTAATCGCTAACTGATCGAACTTTTTGTGTAGATATTTAATATATTATATCATGACATTTTGTGTGGTTTTGGTAGCATTATTCCAAGTGACAGATTCTTTATTTAGATTGCTCCGAACAGCAAAAAATCAATTGTGCGGCCTAATGGACGATATTTCAAAATGCCCGACATCCAAATCAACCGAGGTCCGAATCAACCGAGGTCCGAATTCCCTAGCAACTAGCAAGTAACTGTTGCTTGTTAATATAATCATATTGGAAAGTACTATTTTTAAAGGTGTTCCGACACTGCAATATTTCATCTGTAAAATTAAGAGTGAATAAAGCAACTCGATTTTTCACTGAAATGTTTCATTATAAGCCTTCCATACTATTTGCCAAACTCACAGTGAAAGGGCAATAAAAGCCGTAGAGTTAAATCCAATTAAAATTGCGGTTTATGAAATCGGCATTTTAAAAAACGACTCGTTTAACAAAAAAATATGTTTTTTTAGTATGAGTGAAACCGAAAGGAAGAACCTCGGACTTTAAAACGTTTTGGCAGAGGGAGTGCTTTCACTGAAAATTTAATTGTTCCATTTTTTTTTTTTTTTTTTTTTTTTATATATTTGGACTCCTGTATTTAGTAGCCTTACGTGTCATGTACAAGGCTAAGGTACTCGGAAAAAAAAAGTTTTTGTTTGTCTTGGAAATGGGATGTTCGATCACTGATTTTGGTTTATTACCTTTATGAGTCCAATCACCATTGTTGCAAAGTTTAAGAACAATGGCGCATGATAACTACTTTTTACTACAGTGTGGATATCTGTTAAGGATATTCCATCTTTCCTGCATTCTGCTTCAAGATTATGGCGTTGCAAACTGAAAAATGGGCACTGAAATAACAGATGTTCTATACTCTGTGAAGAAATATCATCGCATGGACAATAGTCATCATTCCTTAATTTAAACCTATATAGATAACTTCTCATAGCTCCGTGTCCGGTAAAAATTTGAGTCGTTTCGAAAGTACTTTGGTGATGATGACGGAAGTTTGCTGCATCAGCCAGCGTTGGGAAAAACATTTTAGTGATTTTACCTGCAGAAGAAGCGCGGTAATGATCCTCCCAACGCTGCTGCGTATTTTGTTTTATACAGCGTTTGGCAAAGCTAAGGGGAAATTCTGAGAAGAAAGGTGCCGTTCTTTTACAAGTTGCGGATCTTGCTCGTTCATCCGCTCTCTCATTTCCTACGATACCAGCATGTCCTCTTATCCAGCATATTTGAATGTTCATCCCTCTTATTTTTAGATGCTTAATTTTACTCTGAATATCTACAATGAATGGATTTACCGACCGAGTATCTGTTATAGCTTGAACGCCCGAACGACAATCTGATAATATTTTTGCAATAACCCATCTCTCTGGTGGTTTCTTTAATAACCATTCGAGAGCTTCTCGTATTGCGAGTAGTTCAGCCTGGAAAACTGAGCAGAAATTATCTAATTTAATTGTTCCATTTAACCTGAAGCGTATGACTGATCAACTTACCTTCCATGTAATCAAGGTTCGTAGGTTTTCACGGCCTTCAGAATAAAGATAGTGTTTTTCTGGGTTATTATGCCGTGTTTGTGGGCTTTGTATTGCCGAAGTTTCGGAGCACATTGCAGTGTCCATCTTCAGGGCTGAATGTATGAGTGTAGTTTTTAGTGTGTTTAATTGTGAGGAATTTGTACCGTGTCGCAGTCGGGAAATGTATGTGGTTAAGTGTGTGGAGTTTGTACCGTGGGCTTTGGAAGCACCGGGTACCATGAGGTTCGTAGTCGTAACCCATCATCCCTGTTTATGTTATTAGGATGCTTGTATATTTCTATGGCTTCCTTTATTAAACGGAATTTATTTAAAAAAACATATTCTGACAAGATGCGTGAGCTATTAAAAAGCAAGACATATGAAAAACTAAAGAAAAATCCCACCAATAAGATTGATAAAGGAATAAGGGAGTTAGTGAGGAAATCTGATATTCCTAAAGACTTACATTGGAAGATATTTACACAAGCTCCGAAAACTCCAGCACTATACGGACTACCAAAAATACACAAAGAAGGCACTCCTTTGAGGCCAATAGTAAGCACTATAGGTGCTCCTACATACAAACTCTCACAATACTTGGCAAGTCTCCTTCAAAAACACACGGGAAAAACCACTTCATTTGTCAGAGATTCTTCACATTTCGTGGATACAATAAAGGAGCTAAAAGTTGAGAAGGATGATATATTAGTCAGTTTTGACGTAGTGTCACTTTTCACGAATGTGCCCCTGAATGACGCAATGGTACTTATAAGAGAGATTTTTAGTGAAGACATGTGCGCTTTATTTGAGTACTGCTTAACAAATGGATACTTTTCTTTTGAAAATGAAATTTTTAAACAGTTAGAAGGAGTGGCTATGGGCAATCCTTTATCGCCGGTTCTAGCAAACTTTTTCATGGAGACATTTGAAGAAACGGCCTTGGACACAGCTCCATATGCACCCAAAGTATGGCTTCGATACGTAGATGACGTATTTGTCATTTGGAATCATGGTGCAGAAAGATTAACAGTGTTTTTAGACCACCTAAATAATCTCCACCCGGCAATACAGTTTACTATGGAAGTAGAGGAGGACAAAAGCCTATCTTTTCTAGACGTCAAATTAAGCAGAAAGGAAGATGGCAGACTGGGACATACGGTGTATAGAAAACCCACACATACAAACCGGTATCTCCATGCTACCTCACATCACCACCCATCTCAAAAATTAGGCATCATAAACACGCTGGCCAGAAGGGCAACACGTATTTGTGAAGAAAGTAACCTAGAAGAGGAATTGAATATACTGACAAAAGTATTAGAAAGTAATGGCTATGAAAAGAAGGATATAAAAAGAAGAATGTCGGTAACAAATCCAAAGAATATTTCCAAGATGGATGATGCTAATACGGATAAAAGAATAGCGTTTCTTCCCTATGTCAAAAATGTCACGGATAGAATTGCAAAAACGCTTAAGAAACGGGACATAAGGACAGTGTTCGGTACGACCTCAAAAGTAAGAAACTTACTAAAATCAGTAAAAGATCGGGACCCACTTGAAACAGATGGAGTATATAAATTAAATTGCAAAAGCTGTGAAACAGTCTACATAGGGCAGACTGCCAGAAACATAATGACAAGAATAAAAGAGCACAAGAGTGCATGCAAGTTGGGCTACCCGGATAAATCAGCTCTTGCAGAGCACTACATAGAAACAGGGCGTAATTTCTCATTTGAGCCAAATGTCCTTGGAAAGCCCAAAAATCATCAAGCCCGTTTAATAAAGGAAGCCATAGAAATATACAAGCATCCTAATAACATAAACAGGGATGATGGGTTACGACTACGAACCTCATGGTATCCGGTGCTTCCAAAGCCCACGGTACAAACTCCACACACTTAACCACATACATTGCCCGACTGCGACAGGGTACAAATTCCTCACACTTAAACACACTAAAAACTACACTCATACATTCAGCCCTGAAGATGGACACTGCAATGTGCTCCGAAACGTCGGCAATACAAAGCCCACAAACACGGCATAATAACCCAGAAAAACACTATCTGTTACCTTCCATGTAACAAAAATGATTCAGACATGCTGCAATCGAAGCATTAATGAAGTGCCATTTGCACCACCTCTAGGTGCGGATAGGGGATGATGATTAATAATTTAACTAGGATTATTATCTGAAGAGTAAGACTGATTATCTTACCGTTATCTATCTAATAATTTATCAAAATATTTGGAGATTGTAGTACCTACCTACATGCAGTTTTCGCCATTAGTAACACATACATCGGGGGTATAATGTTGATTTTATTTTAGGGACAAAATTCCAAAAATTATGACATAAATAGTTTTCAATCCCATGCATGATTTATGACAACCAAAACCAGTCAAAACAAATATGTACAATAGAAAACATGTACCTGAAAGTGATAACATTTATATTGTAAATATTTTTTTGCAGATAGGGTAATATTGTAAAATATGAAACACCGTACTAAAAAAAATATGGTGATATATAATACTATTGACTGAAAAATCTGCCTTAGCTTAGGAAAGGTAATAAATGACTTATTTTGAAATCATCATATTAATAATTGGTATTATAATAATCAGATGCAAAATACATAATGCAATATCCTTAGCCTGTGGTATGAATGAAAATTATAGCTAGTACATCCTTACCGCAATTTATTATTGAACTTTGTGAATGTCACATCACAAAATAATGGAACACCTAAAGAAACACCTCAAATTTATAAAAAAATAATATATATTTCTTCTTTCTATACATGCGCTCCTAAGTGGAGCATGTGGACATCACCAGACGCCGCCAGGAGACCCTATCGTAATCTAGAGCTTTTACCATCTCCAACGTCAATCCCGCGTCCCTTAGTTCCGCCGAATAAAGCCGAAAGATCGTCATTGATGGCCCTGCAGGACGGTGAGAGACGGCAGGCGTGAAGAAGAGGCAACATGGATTAAGGATCTTCCAAGACATCTGTTCACCCCAAATCTACCACTGCATCATTAAAACTCTAGCTATACGAGGCTGCTGCATCCGTTCTTTGACTTCTTAAGTATATTTAAAATAAACAAAACATTTTGAATAAAAATACATTTATTAAAAGCATACAATACTTGATACTTAATTACTCAAATAGTACTTTTTGGGAATAGAAGCACCCAAAATGATTATTGATTTTATTTGTGTAAAGATTTCCATGCACCAACTTAGAATTTATCTGGGTGTAATTTTATTTCTTCCATTATTCGTTTTTCTATAGTAGGAGTTGTAAATTGATCGAGTAATATATTGCAACTAATGAAGACTTGTTTTTGTAATTTTTGAGAGAGACGGCCAGCCATGTTAAGTGAGGTTCCTTCCAGAGTGCTGCCGACTATCTTTGATACTAGAGGTGATTTTTGAAAAGGCGATGTCATACCGAGGGATAGGTCTGCAAAGTTAGGATCCAAACCTTTCCCAATCCATATGAATAACGAATCCTTCATTGAAATGGTGTGGATACTAACTATTGATTCATTGCTGTCTATGTGGAAAGAATATAAATCTAGACTAGACTTAGTATACTTTATATCAAAACTTGATGACTTTTTTATTGGAGATGTTCTGGCTTCATTATATCCCTCGGGTAGGTCCATTATTCTGTAAATAATGATAATCCTGTAAAGGAAAAAATTACATATTTTAAATATAGGTTTAAAAATGAAGAACTCATAGAGCCACTAGCATTTATTACAACTGTTTATTTGTCAACAAACAAATTTTAAAAATAGACATTTATAATGTTTTTTCAAATCCAAAAATTCAAGTCTATAAAGTCATTTGGCATAACTCGATTGTTTAAATTTTGTTCCAACAAGAAAATCAATAGAACATTGCGGGTGATGATGTTTCAGTAAGAAATATAATTTTAGTGACAGATTTTCTAAAATTGAATGAATTGTGTATAATTTGCTCTAATTTATGATTCTTACAGATAAATAGAGTAATTTATACAGCACTATGCTACTAAAAAAAGGGGTGCTGCGTTGGTTTTGACATGTAGAGCAAATGGACAACGAAAGAACGGCTAAAAGGATCTACGATGAGAATGTTGATGGATGCAGAAAACGAGGAAGGCCGAGAAAGATATGACACGATCAAGTCCATCAAATACTTGAAGATGGACATGTCAATAGTAGACGTAATCGGCGTGCATGTATGAGAAGATGTATGAATGTAGAGGAAGCAAGATATGTATGCTAAGATAGTGTGAGGTGGCGTTCTATCCTCTCTGCCTACCCCTCGAGAAACGGCGTGACGGTTTGTTTGTTTGAAGTATAACCTAAAAATCTCCATAGAATCGATTTAAAAAAAACAAATTTCGTGCAAAGTAGACTAAATACGTAAAGTAACATACCTCAATCAAAATCCAGTGAATCTCACACAAAATAAATTAAAAATATAAAAAAGAAATAAATTGAAAATTAATCAACAAACAAAATAACCCAAAAATGACATTAAATACGATGACGTTTGTTTGTCAATTGCTAGATGTTGCCAGATAAAATATGCGATCTTTGATTGCCAGTGTGACGAGTGTGATTTCGTAGGTGTAGCCAGCCAATAATAAAAAAAGTCTCTTTATTAAAAGTAGGTACCCCCTTTCAAATACATTAAATCCCATTTTACTGCCATCTGTTTATTTTATTTTAACTTAACTTGGAGTCATGGAAAACATACGTGCAAATGTTGCAATGTATAATAAACAGATGTCGCTATGCTCATGTCATGTCGTTCTATAATACTATACTAACATGACACGTAGTTCGTAGTTCGGCGGGAATATCAAGTTGGACATTATTTATTTATTAAGTACTAGCGGACCCGACAGGCGTTGTCCTGCTCAAACGTTGGCTTGCATGTTATTAGCTGGTTAAACAAACATTTTTTTCGTAATTAATTACACATGTTGTTTATTTTGGACTTTTTTGAGCTATTTATATAATCGTAATAAGGGTTAGTTTTTCGTTTTATCTCTTCATGTGATTGGCTAAGAGGCCTCGTCGTGCTCAAATCAAAATCGTGCAAAAATCACTACTGAAAAGAAAAATGCCTGATTGTGTATTAAAAGCGTGCAAAAACTGTCCGGATAAAAGGAGAAAGACTTTTTATTAATACGTAGGTACCTAGATGATTAAATGTATGATTAAATTCCAAAACTAAACATTTTTAATATTCAAATACTGAATTTAATCAGGTACTTTAGATATTTGTTTATCGTTTAATTCCAAATCTTAGGATGATCAATTTTCAAATAAAGAATTCTTTTTGCAAATGTCAACTCTGCGCCTTTTCTGTTAAATAGGCACTATCAGGTTTTGGTGGGTTTTTCTGTTAGTGCCTATTTCAATTTATGTTGAAATTTTTGTTGGTTTGGATATGTGTTTATTATTACGATTAATATTTTGATGTTATTCTTGTTCTTATATTTTTGTTGTCTATTGTTTGTATCTATATTGTTATTCCTTTCTGTTTATGTTTTTCTTTTCTTAATTAATGTAACTTGTTTTTGGCCGATGTTATCAAGTTTTGGTAGAAGGCCCTAATAAAGGAAAAAAAACTCTGCGTTACTTACCAACAGTGGTGCATTCTGTGTAAGAATCCGTTTTTCAAAAATGTATGAAATATCAGTGTGAAACTATTTAAGCATTACTAAAAATCCATTAAAAATAAGTTAATATCTAGAAATTAAGAAATTGTAAGGAAATTATTTAATTTAGTATCCATTCAAAATAATTGTTGATTGTAAACGTTAAAATACAAGCTTTTTTAATAAACAAAAAAACAACATCCTCCGAATTTTTCAAGATATGCATTTTGGACAAATGCAACCCTGGAAAATCGATGAAAACAAACATATGCTTCTAACTTTTATTATTCTACTCAATATATTGAAAATGTTATTGTTTGTAAACCTTAAGTATGTAAATGAGAAAATTTTGCAAAAAATCGCACGTAAATCTGTCGAGCCGTTTTCGAGTTTTTGCGAGACACAACACGGCGATTCATTTATATATATATATATATATATAGAGATTTTATCGATAAAAATATACCCTTTTAAATTATTAGGTTATAATATATTCCTCGTTGAGACATCCCGTGTCAAAGAATACATTTTACATGTTTATTGATAAAGCATTTTTAAATTTTATTTTTATATATCTTTGGTGGGCGGACATAAGGGTATAACTGCATTTTTGTTCATTTTGTGATTTATATGCACAAATGTTCCTTGTACATGCGTGCATTAATGGTATAAACAGTACACTTCTATGACTACTCAAAACATAAATAAACAACTTTGTGCGTATTAAACTTTGGTTTTAATAAAATAATTATGCACGTTTGTGTCATAAGTGGCACAAATAGTATAAGATAATCTCAGTAATATAAGTAGACTAATTTCTATCATTCATTGAGTAGTACAAATAATATTAATTAGTTCTGGAAGTACAAGTAGACTCATTTCTGTCCCATCTTTAATGGTTCAAGTAGTATATATAGAATATTTCTGTTATTTGTACAAATTACTTTAATGTTGATACATAAATGAAATTACCTGTAAATAATAACTCGTTTTGTAAAATATGAGTTCTGTAGCTAAATAATTGGATTCACTTTTGCCGTTATATAATTATGTCCGCCCATCAAAAAGATTTTATGCATAAGTCCAATAAAATTTAGCACAAAATATATTTCTTCAATTTACATACTTAAATCAAAGGACTATTATACTATTTAATACAATAAAATCAGTAAACAAAATATACCACATACATTTTTCATGACCTTTGGCAAATAACCGTATTTTTTTAATGCCTATACTATAAAATTCAGCAAATAAAATATATTTTATACAATGTAAAAATGTTTATGACAAATACATATTTTTTTAGATTTGATAAATACGTTATAAAATTCAGTGAATTAAGTTCAGTACATACGTTTTACAAATGAATAGCTTTTTTAAATTTGAAAGATATACTATACAATTCAGTATGTACAACATACATAGATACATTTAAAATGTTTTGAGACAAATACAGATTTTTAAAAATAATTTTATTTGATAAATATGCTACAAAATTAATTAAAAATACATAAGTAGGTACACACTATTTCTATATACCTACAATTTACATGTTAATTGATAACTTATTTCTATCTTTTTTGAATTTGATAAATATCTACCATAAAATTTAGTAAAATAAAAATATATATTCGTAGATCTTTTTCAAAATTATTTTGAAATTCAGTAAATTAAACATACATACATACATAATGCAATCTCTTAATCTGTCTTCAATGGAGAGACGTAGAACTGAGATGGACCTTATATGCATTTTCAAAATACTTAAATAGTGATGTCCCATCTCTGTTGCAATCAATTTCTTTTCATGTTCCCAACCGTGTCACCAGAAGTCAAAATCTGCTATTTATAAAATCTTCAAAGAGCAACTTTGGTTTTTATGCCCCGATGTCCAGAATGTGTAGATTCATCACACGACTTGGAATTTTTTAGGATAGATCTTCCGGCTTTTCGTAGATCTCTTCGCGACTAAACAGTGTGGGATGAAGTTGGATTGGCATGGTTTAGCTCAACGTTTTTGGTCTTTCGTTTTTTTTAAATATATTGTATACTATTATTGTTTTGCCCTTGTTTGTCTTTGCTAAATAGTTTTATGTTCTTTTTGTTCAGTTTCTTGCATTTATGTTTCTTCATGTAACTGTTGTAATTGGCTTAGGCCGTATGTATGTAACAAATAAATAAATAATACATTTGACAGTTTTCTTGACAAAGAACAGTTTATAAAATTTGAGAAATATGCGTAGTAAAATTCACAAAATAAAACATAGGTACCAACTATATACATAAACTTCACACGTTCCGTGACGAAAAATTAATTTTATAAATTAATATGCCGTAAAATTCAGTGAATAAAATATACCTATACAATTTTTGACAATTAATGTATTTTTTATTTCTTAAATATAAAATACAGTGCATAAAATATAGGTACTCAAGGTAAAGGCCTACGTTGCGTTGTTGCCAAAATACGAATTACTATTGTTGTTGCAACTTATACTAACTGGGTGACCATATTTTCGAAAAATGTTGGAGTTAGGCTGTCCCTAAGTTTTAGTATCGTTTGCACGTGAATAATTCAATAGATAGGACAATATTGGCTTGTCCCAGCTCCGTGAACAGTCTCGACCGCGCAGGGTAGAACACTGGGACAATATAAACACTCGGCTGCAGTTCACTCTTAAGCGTTGCGCGAATAACACGATGGCGTTGATTACGGGCAAGCTGACGAAAAATATTATTTATATTATACCAAGATGGATTGGAATTTGTTAAAAAACGAACTAAATAATAACCAAGATTTTTTCTGTCCCCATTTTCAACAAAAAAAACGTGCGGGAGCGACGCTATTGTCATAAGGTCATGTCCGTGCGCGTTCACACTAAGACAACGCGGCCGCGCACGGTGGTACAGGTAATCATTCAATGTTTGGGAACAATGTCCTGTCCTGCAAATTGCTGTTAACACGCAGAGAATGATCGACAGCAACTGAACAATATTGTATTGTCCGCGTGTAAACGGAATGTGAATTTTGTCAAAATATCACAAATAACGCTTCTTGGGGAATATTTGACACCATCTTAGATTGAAATTTTCTTCCTTCGATGAAATTTTCAAATTAGCATTTAAGAGAATACGGTTTTATTTTAATTCGGAAAATTACAATGTTTGGAATTTGCTAATTGTAAAGCAGCGATTGCCTCCTGGCATCTCACTAGGTAAACTTATATGGTATTATCGCCAGAATTTAAATACATATGAAGAAATATAATAAGACAAAATAAAATATAGGATTTGCAGTTAGGTGGGACCTGTTCAAACAAAAATTACGCAAAAATGTAAGAAAATCTATCTTGGAGCACCCGTGACATAGTAAAATAAAATAACCATGACGCCAATTTTGACGCCCCACGGGTTGGCTTGGCGAACTACGTCTTGCTTGATTTGACTCTAGCCATGCTATGGAATGTTTTTTTTTCTCATGAGTTTTGAGTTTTGACAGCGTTTACGGAAACGGTCGCTCAGCTTTTTAATTCTGTCGCTAGACGTCCGCCTTATGCATCGTCAGGCGAATACAAAATCCGTTTTCCGTGCCGAGTACTTCAACCATTATAAAATATGTTACAGTTCCCATAGATACTTTAACAATGTTTATATCTACACTCTACCTTCTTGATAATAGATCCACGTGTTCAAGCAAATAATTTATTTGATTCGATGTGAAGGCTTTTAAACATCGTCATTTTATGCAAAATTACTTCCCATTTAGATAACTTCTCATGAAGTTTCCAAAGTGATGTCATTATTAATTTTCACCTTTGTTAGTCTTTCGCGATAATCGCAAATAAGTCGAGCTAATAACCGCGGGTGTCGACAGAGAGACGCCTGACAAAAGTCCTATTCATCTTATTCATAAGTCTCCGCAAAATAATTTCCGCGTGATCGCTCTGTCAGCAAATCGCTTAACTGAGTGGGGCGCCAGTGGGCGGCCCCTCAACCCGCCCTTCTAGAAATACTCACCTCGCCCCGTGTTACGTGTTACGCACGGGAGGCTCGTGGATATGCTGGAAAGAAAGTTGCACACCTTGCATCCTCGACACTGGGTGCGACAGTACGTAAGTATTAAGAATGATTTTATTGATTTATTTTGCATTGCAGTTAGCCATGGTTTACATGTTATTATTCGACTTATTTTATCTATTTTATCTATTTTATCTATTTAATCCATTTTATCTATTTTATCTATTTTATCTATTTAATCCATTTTATCTATTTTATCTATTTTATATATTTTTATCTATTTCATATATTTTATCTATTTTATCTATTTTATCTATTTAATCCATTTTATCTATTTTATCTATTTTATATATTTTTATCTATTTTTTTTTATTAAGTTCATTAATGGAATTTATTTTATTTATTTCAATTATTTTATTAATTTAATTAATGGATTTTTTATTTTTCATTTTATTTATTGTATTTATTTTATTTATTAAAAGAAAACAACAGCCATTATAACAAAAAAAAAACAATACATCCAAAAAAGCAAAATTATAGGCCAATTATAGTTCTCTATTCATTTCTAAATACAATGTCAAAAAAAGAAGAAGAAAGGCGTACGTTTAAAAATCCACTCCGCATCATTCCACACGTTATTAAAAAAATATATATTAATGAAATAATAAAAAATAAAAGGAAACGTTTTTTTTTGTTTTGTTTACTCGGACTTAAAAATCCTTGCGCCGGCAAATTCATACGGAGTAACCCCAGATCAGCCTTCCCTCCTTTCTCATTATGGATAACTTACATAGCGCCATTCTTGTAATATATACCTCAAGGGCCTTTACAAAGTGATTCCATAACTAAATAAATTTAATTATAAGTTTCTTAAGTTGTAATTAATTTATGTAAAACAATTTACTTTGTAATCACACGCAACGGATTTATTCAAATGATTTAGAGAACAAGTAGGTTTTAAGTTTTTTCCGAAACGTCACTTCTCTCTCGCAGCTTTGCACTTCTGCTGGGAGAGCGTTCCATACAATAGGGCCAGCGACCGCAAATACACGTTCACCGAATTCAGTGGGCTGGTTGCGTGAAGGTATAATAACTATTTCCTCTCGCTGCAGATATAGCTGATCTAGGCATAAGATGTCTGTCAGCTAGTTCATCTGGAATGCATAGTTCCCTCAGATTTTCCGGAGCAGAGTTATGCAGTGGCTTATACCTAAGCCAACCGAGTTGGTATTCCGCCCTGTGTGGAAAACGTAGCCAGTATTATGTGTGCCGTGGTCGAGTAAAATTTATGTAGAATGCATTTCTGATTGTGAAATAGACCAAAACCCAGGACAAGTGTAGGCATTCAGCTCGACGCAACGCGACTCACTTTTAGCTAAAAATCCTGAAAAAGGAAATCGGGTGGAGATTATTTCGCCTTAGAATATGTTGATTAGCGGGTTTGCCTACCGTGCGGCGGAGGTCTAAAAAATATAATAATAATCTAGATACCTTACGAGGTCGACATAAAATATTGATTTAAAAGAATAATTTTTATTGTGATTTTTTAAATTATTTTTTATTTATCAACTTAAAAAAAAATGGTACATGTTTTATTTATTATAATGCAAATCGACTTTTATACATTTAGTAAATGTTATAACTGTTACTTAAAAAAAGAGACTAGCTCTTGTGCTTGGAGAGTGACTTACACTGTTATAGTTATCTACTTATTTATTAGAATTTATATAATTTTGAATATGCTAGTACATGAGAAAAAAAACTTGTAAGATATAAAAAGAAAAACCGAAAATAATAATATATTAATACTAATTAAAATAGAATGAAGTTTTTGCACGGGTTCAAATAATTTATTTAAATTCAATTGGATTATTATTATTATTCTGATATTAGTTTTAATAATTGTTAGTTCATTAGGATTATTGTAATTTTTGATATCTTTGGAAACGAAGCTATTTTGACAATGACTTGTGTGGAATTTAGGGATTTCAATATTATTTTGGTATCTAAGTGATTTATTCATGTAAAATTCTTTTATTTTTTCTTCTTTACAAATAGTGGAATTTATTTTATAAATAGTGTCTACTGTATTAACTTTAAATGATGAATGTTAAGGGTTTCTTTAAAATTATTTTAATAATAAATCTTTGCACTATTTGAAGAGGGTTAAATATATTGGCATATGCACCACCCCATCCAATAATATCTACCATACTGTAACGTAGATGGTACAATTGAGTAATAGGCTGTTTATATACTGAATCGATCATGTAGAATTAATTTACTCCCTTTCAGTAAAAAAATCAATTTCCTCTTTTTTTAAAATCCAATAACGTACATATTACGTGGGAACTTCTGAATTATCATCTTTAAGCACAGAGATGCACAGACTATCGGATTACAGTGAGTTTTTCTCGTTCGGCAACGGGCAATTTTTCCTCGTATGTGGACGCCGCCAACGATATTTTCTCAGATGCGGTGTGCAGTATGCGGATGGCAAGCTGTATTTTTATTTTATAAATTTATTTAATGAAAGACGAAGTTTAGATTTTGAGTGTAAGATTTAAACAAATTTGTACACGACATTCCAATACAACCACTGGGTACATTTGAACATCATTCCTGCTTTTTAATACGAGAGTTGCTGCGTCCATTATCTGTGATCTACATTGTGCCTGACAGATATACCCCTGAAAAATTTTATGAAAAAAAACAACTCAATATAAATTCTGAAATTTCAGTATCTATCTAGCGGGATAGTATATCTGCAGTGGCTTTTTAAAATAATTTTGAGTATATATTGTTCAGTAACTGCCAACCGTTGCTACTACGCGCTTAAGAAAAATTTCGGTCCAGACTAGTACGAAAAAGTACTAAAATAATACTGAACAAAACCAGACTAAACCCATCTTGACATATGCCGCTAAAACCTGGGTTATAATAAATACTATTGCAGCTTTCGAAAGAAGAATCCACAGCATTGTCTATGGCCCTGTGAGAGAAAACAGCCATTGGCGTCGTCGCTACAATAGGGAGTACATGAAATCCACGGAGCGCCCGATGTAATCAACTCTATCAAGATGTGGCGCATTAGGTGGGCTGGTCATATAATTAGAATAGACGACGAAAACCCCATAAAATGCCTTACTCTCTCTGTGCCATAAAGGACGAAGAAGACCAGGAAGGCCGAAAAAGTGATGGATGAACTGCATCAGCGCAGATACGACAGTGTTAAAAGTGATGAACTCGAGAGGAACGACAGCAGACCGGCAAGAGTGGAGGAGACTCCTGGATTCAGCCGAGACCCACCCTGGGCAGTTAAGCTTAAGATGATGTTGATTATTCAGTAGGTAAGCATTTGTTGTTGGTAGGTACTAAAACCAGAAGAGTTAACTTCGTGCATATTTCCTTGTTTTATGTTAAAGTCTGAAGTGCGCCCTTGCTTCTTCTTCCCCCGACTTTACGGGGTAAATGACAATACAGGAGACAGAATAGGTCTCGGAGATGGAAGACGGGAGACTGGAACAGGGGGATCAAAATCATACTGCTAAGGGAGTCTTACACCAGACACCAGGCGCCTACTAGGAATATAAATTAATTTTATCCAAAACATTAATACTCTAGAATTGATTCATTGCGTCTGTCCATTATACTCGCGCATTGGAATTTAGCCTTATTTTCGTGGTATCACTGCTAAATCAGGGTCATTTTCGTTTGTTAAAATGTAATATTCGAAAGGAATAATAATTGAACGTAGTTATGTAGAAAGCGGCCAGATATAGAAAAGTGAAACTGAGATAAAAGCGTGAAAAGTGTGAATAATCAAATCGACACAACAGTTAGAATGTTTGTTACTTTGGCAAATGATTAATAATGCAAAAAAATAACAAATCATGCATATGACCCGATTTGATGATTTTAATGACAGCTAGATCTAATATTGAATGAAACTTCATACAAACTCTGTATGAGGTAACATTCATTTTTATGACATTTTGACATCAGAAAATTTTCAGAAGGTGATTATTACAGTTTTTTTTGTATGAAAGCGGCCCGGCTATTTTTTTTTTCGCGCTCAGACGCGCTTATGTGCTTGACATAGACAACTATTGCTTTGTTAGTTACTAAAGACACGGTTTCAAAATATAAACAAGATGCTTCTGTTTGCGTCTAAATTTCGCTGCGATTCTTAATAGTAAAAATATAACAATTTAAATTCAATGTATGGATATTATGCTAAGGACCAAAAACACTGGTTTATAAATATTTTTTTTTTCAATTAATCTAATCATATATACGTCAATTATCTACTGCTGGCGCGTTCTCAAAACTTACAAAAACGCATTTTTAGTGTGTAGAATGTTGTTTTAAAAAGTCTTAATATAAAATTTATTCAAATGTGCCATGTCTTTAAACAATCTATTTTGGATTAGAAGGTTGTAGGTGTGTGAAAAAAACCACCAGTTAAGAAAATGTTCTATATCTATTTATTTTCAACCAAGTACATTTTTTATCAAACATTTTGTATTCATAATAATAAAAATTAATACAGAGTTAAGAAAATGCATGGTACAAGTTAGAGAAAATATATGTAGGTACACACTTATTTATGAACAATAAATCTCATGGTTTATACACTTAAAACAATTTACTTTAAAAAATATATACTCTGATATGCATATACATTGTATTTATTTTTATTATAATATAATGAAAACAAAATATTAAATAAAAAAAATACTCGTGTAAAAATGAACATTTATCAATTGCGTTTCCTCAACCCGTTGTTTTTTTTTTCAAATACACAACCTTGTAATCCAACAGAGATATTTAAAAAATAGCACATTTAGGTAAAATTTAATATAAGCTTTATTAAATCACATCTCGTAGACTTTAAATACGCTTGTGTGGGTTTTGTCAACGCGCCAGCTCTTATCAATCGATCTGTACACATGATTTAATTTAATAAGTTCAAGTGGTCTCATAAAAAATGTATCTCTACACCCAGTGACGCATAAATTGCAGCGTATCTTGATGAATTTTGTTATGTGGAAGGTAAGGTGGTCAGTCTTATGCTTCAGATACTAGTTCAGAAACAATGAAATATTGCAATGTAGAAATACTTTAAAACCAATATTTTACATCCAGGAATCGAACCGAGGATCTCAAGCATGGTGGGCGAACACTTCAACCACTACTCTACGAGATGGACTTATCTCAACTCGATTTCCTGTTTCAGAATTTTACCGGAGAGTAACCGTCGAGTCGAAAACGCGCGTCCGGGTTCTGACGCTCGGAGGTGTATTCTTCATCCACCCGGACACATACAATATCATTTTTTAATTTTGGCAGGTGCGGGTACACGAGTAAAATATTAGGCAGATACAACCCTGGAATTCAAGAGAGAGCAGAAAGATTATTCTTAACGGAACGCTCCGATGAATTTCAAAATGAGTGTCATCAAGACCCTTGTCAGAAGAAATTGAGCGACGATGCCCGCCATTTGTTACCCCTCTCTCCTCGTTCCTCTCACCGCTACCCCCTCCCCCGAGCCTTAGGGCCGACAGATTTGTACCCCAAACTCTGTCACCCGCGCAGAGCCCTTTGTTAGGAAAATCAATGGAAGTATCTCCATTCGCCTCCTGAAAATCCCTCGCACTTAAGATTATTTTTATGATCCTCGAGACTATCTAAGGATATACTTTTCTTTTTAGACAGTAAACATACATAATATCTATTTTGATGTGTAGATGCCTATGCTACCTTTAGAGATGAATGATTTTGATAAATATGTCAATAAATCTTGAGTGGTTTATGCTATGTATATGTGCCGCATGTAATGTACATGTTTGTGTATGTTTTATATGTGCGTTCATGTGTGTGCGTGGATGGCTCGGAGTGTACATTCGGTATTTTTATTTATTTTAATTTATTACCTCCATGGAAAACGCAAATGTCAACAATTATTCTTTTCTCACTTAAAATTCTTATTTATTTTTTATTTTTTGTCACATTTAATGTTTATATCTTTTTAATTTATGAAAACTTAATTGGTCTTTTTATGATAAAAAAATTGTTGTTTTTAGTACTTATTTTGTATAACTGTATGTTTTCTGAATAAAATAAAATATAAAAAAATAAAAAACCGTGGTTAGCGTTATCTTTGACTAACGGGCGTTTTCGCGTAATATAACTTAACGAAAGAGCTTCATTAATATTTATATCATAATCATAGAATTAAGAATAGTCCAGAAGAAGCGTAGAATCATATTTGAATACATCGGACTGGGTCCAAAAATCCCCCCACTATGCCCCACTTTCGCTGCGCGCATTCTTGACGTCACCGCGTAATGTTGCACGAAGGGAAAAAATATAATCATAACACAAATGTAAGGTGAAAAAAAGGCAAAAGACACAACAGAGTAGATAAGTAAAAGGTCATTTAATAAGAGTAATTGAATTAATGCATTTTATTTTACATAATACTGATATTTTCATATCATGTTAAATAATATTTGATATTTTTAAGATAATGTCGGTCAAATATCCACCACAGAGTTGTTTAATCCGAGATCCAATTTTCATTAATTCTCTCATTAGATGAGCAAACTAGGGTAAAAAAAAATACTACCCTGGCAACCCTAACGAAATTTCCATTTTGTTTCTTCGACATTCTGACCGATGGAAAAATAATTCAATTTTTAAGTAATGCATTTGTTAAATACACATTCATTCGCTAATTACACATGAAATGCGATTGCGTCCTGTTTCTTTAAGATACTAGCAATATTTCTACACTTTAAAAGGACACAACCCGGCATAGTTGAATTCAAATCAGGAGTTGCGTACTGAGCGACGTCTACAAAGAAACTAATGGGTCAAAAGGTAAACCTACTATTTTTTGAGTAGTTGAGTCGCCTTCTGTTTGATGTGCGTATGGGGTTTCTGGACTATTCTTAATTCTATGGTTGAATACTTAAAATCTATCAGTGATAAGTTGTGATGAATGAAAAATATTTTTTCAGCATTTGTTGGTAGCAAACGATTGGGCTTTTTCTCATAAATAATACCTCGTGAAATCTTATTGTTATACTTACAGCAAACACACAGCCAGTTTATTATCTTTACGACAAATCCATGTGCCATGATATACAGTGAACAAATAATAACTAATTACCAATAATTATTACTAATAAGGACGGCAAGTAACACAGTGTGATGTAATAATGGGAAGCTAACTCTTCATAATAAATAATATATGAACTGATTCTTTTAAATGTTACTGTAAGTGACAGTCCAGCAGTGTAAAAATATAAACGTTTATAAGAGTTTAGAAGAATAGGTATAGGCCACTGGTGGCTCCTTACCAAAAACATTGGCAGTGCATTTCTTTACATTTTTTCAACACATACATTAAGTTTCATAATATTATGGTATTATGAAAGGTCTGACGCGATAAACGAGCAACAGAATGATAGCCCGCACATCAGAACCAGAAACGCTAAATGCGCCCAACATAATACGCACGTTATAGGTAACTAAATTTGTACTAACATAATGTCGTTACGCATGTTCAAAGTGACATTACAAACGAACTTCAAAATTCAAAACTGCGCTTGCGTTGGCAATGCCCGGAATATGCATATTATCTTCTCCCTTTAACGCACAATTCATCGGTATGAAGCGTTGTCTGTCTCGCTCAAATGACGATTTTGGGAGATATGGTATATTTTATATAAATTCAGGATAAAGGATTGTGCAAAACAGAATATGCTCTGGGACGATTGCGCGTGCGTAGACAAAATGAGAAAATCGTCCGCTAGAGTCGATTTCGCTAGTTTTTTTGGCGCTAGTATTGAATATTATGATGTTTACGAGTATAATATTGCAACGAATCCCGGTTTCTTTGTAACTAACTAATAACACAGTTTTACTATCAATAAAATTACTAATTTATTTACACAAATGTTTACTTGGTAGTGCACTGCACTTATGCACATACTCAGAAACCGCCTCTTGTATAGGCACTTAAAGTAATTTATAAATAGTGCAACATTCGCCATTTTGCTTATAATAGAACACCCATATTTTTTTAATCTTCCATCTGTTAATTTTCACGAAGTAATAGATTTGAAAGCTTTATTGATTTCTTAAAAAAAAACATTTGACCGTACCTTTTCAAAATATTTAAAATTATAATTAGACTCATGAAGTGATGAATAATATAAAATGTAACTACCTACCAACGTACAAGATGAAAAAAATAATTCATTACGTATGTTTTACGAATAGTTTTGTGTGTTTTATTTGATTTATTCCGAATACGAACAGATGTACAGGTTAAATGAATATAAATAAAAACTATAAAACATGTATACATACTAGTGCCTGCCATCTAATAGTATGTATTCACTAAATTATACTACAATAAAGCGACGACGGTTTAAATTATATAAAGAATAAATATCCTATATTTGAAAAATAAAAGAAATATGGATAAAACAAGGAGATTGTGGTATGGTAAAGAAGGAAATTAATAAGGAGTGGTGAAGGATGATTAAAGGAAAGTAGGAGTGGAGAGACAATTTATCTATTCTCTGCTATTCTGAATCAAGCCTATTAGTTCTCTTCTGTACCTATTATATGTAGTGTTTAATTATTTTTTTTTATTTTATTTTTTTTTATTTAAATTTTATTGATAAACCCTTACGGGTTACGTACATTTAACAAAATGTTTTCACTTTTAAAATTCACATTCTACTGTTAATAATAATATTTTTAACATCTTTTGTAAAGGTTGTCTGAGTCTTTTGTTTAGTTTTGTCTGGTGGTTTATTGTATAATTTCAGTCCATGGTTTATAAGTCTCGATTGTCCTTTTCTCGTTTTAAAAGATTGTATATGGTATTTTCCGATATTCTCGTATTGTGTTCATGTTTACTACAGTTTTTTTCAAGTTTTAATTCTTCGTCTACAATTACATCAGTGGCTAATTTATGAATATTTTTTAAAGATTCTAGTTCAAAGAGTTCAGTTACGTTTATTTGTTTAGTTTGTTCAAAAAGTTCTTTAGTTGCTGTTAGATAGGGAAGGTCATATACTAACTTAAATATTTTATTTTGCTGTCTTTGTAGTCTGTTTATGTCATTTTGATATCCTTTTTCCATAGTAGTTGCATATAACATATTTTAGTTTTTACATATGCTTCATACATTATTTTTTTTTCCTTTATTGGAACAAAGTTTTTGATTTAAAAAAATAGACTTGATAACGTCGCCACTTTGCTAATTAAATTGTTGATATGAATTGTCCATGTCAATTGTCTGTCTATTGTTAGTCCTAAGTATTTAACATGTTCAATTTCAGTTAGTCGTTCATTATTTATGTAAGCATCTACTTTGTGACATTTTTTTTCAATATAAATCAAGACTAGCAAAATTCTTGTTATAATTATGAACAAGAATACCGATTTATGACAAATAGAACCGGAACCCTGGTGGTTAGCGACGTCTCTGGTTTGATTCCTGGCAGGATCGTCGTAAAAATGTTTAAAGTGTGATTTTACACTGAAATATTTCTCTGTCTTCGGGCTGATAGGTAGCTGAAGCATAAGACTGATAACTATACCATGGTCGATACGGTGCATTTGGTATCCCAATGAAGTGCCCTGTACACCATCGTGTGCGGAATAGGAAATGATGATGACGAAGTAGGTATTTACACTTGAAGTTATAATTCGATTATTAAAAGCAATAATTATTCGGTTCCTTCAAAACGTTCCGCTTGTTGCTCATTTTGGCGAATGGCGCTAAACGTTGCGTTGAGTTGTGTCCAATAGGTAGGGGAATGTAGTGCAAGACGGATCCCTTAACGTTAGTTAAATAAAAACTGATTAAAATATTTTTTTGATATTTAAAAAATTAACACAAGTTAACATCGTTTCTTTAGTATCCAAAATCTGTATGATTAGGAAAACTACGAGCTATCATTTTTAAGTAAAACTTACATTTTTTATGAACTTTAGGAAAAGCCGTTGTACGCCAAACTTTTTTGAAAACGTATAAAAAAAGTCATGAAAAATATTGTAATACAAACAAACTACTTTGAACGACGTCACTAATTCATATGAATCAACCAATTATAAGAGAGTCGTGAAAGATTTCCGGTTTATGGTAACTGAGCGGACCGAAAAGATGCGGAAGAGAACTTGAAAAGTCACACGCGGAGTAATTTCAGGAATACAAAGCTTTAAAAAATCACAGCGCTGATAATACAATAAAATTATTGTTTAGTATAGTTAAATAGTCTTTTAGCAAATGAATAATATTTTTAAAATAACCTCTGAACTTCTTCATGATAAACAGGTTTGTTATTAAACAATTGTTTGCGCATATAAAAGGCACTGAGAAGTCTTTCTAGAAATCAAATTTTTATTTTTTTGTTTTGTGAATTTGCACTGCAAGATTGGCCTTTGAACCGCACTGACTGCGCATAATATATGTTATTATAATATTATATTACACAAGTCATAATAACACAGCGTATTTATCTTCATTTTGTTTTTTTTTCGGGCTGGAAAATTTGTAGACGTGTATGTTTTACTTTCCCGGCACACCGAGTGGGACTTATTTGTCTACCGGGGGAGTAAGCTAACAATCCGTGCAAATGTTTTGTCTCGCTTTTGCGTTAGCAATCACACGTGAGAAGTACCCGTCTTGCCCAGCGTAACCATCTTGCCCGACCTTCCCCTGGGCACTTATATATAGAAACTGTGAAAATTGAGCGGCATGTAGTTTAGCTGAAAATCCATTAGAAAACATACGTCACGCCACACTACGGCTTGTTGGATAGTTGGATTACCGCCGCCGACAATTTGTGGAATCCGTTGCAGAATCCATGCGGTGCCATATTCCGAATGCCTATCCCAGCGTGGATAGGAACATCGTCAATCTGTCATCTCTTGACCCAATTTCTTCGTCTATACAATGCCAATCTATATGTATAACGTTTACATTTGGAATTTTTATCCTTTATCATCAAATTTTGGAGGTACCTACTTTAAAGGAAACATAATTCAATGAACACATCTTGCGTACTCTGTAGATATTATTTATTACGTATTAATAACATTATTTTCATTGAGAAAACAACAATATAGGGACAGTCCATTCAAATCTCTAATAACCCTCACTTCATGTGTGCGTAACAATATGATTTTTACATAAATCATTCAAATTAAAATAGTATGCCTTCTAACGCAAACGAAATTTGAATGCTTACTGGAATCGCCCACAGGCACCAGTAGCGAGCCGTGATTTATTTTATGGGTAAACTACAAAACATAATCATTAATTAGTACCTTTGATCCATTAATTGTAATAATTCTATTAGATTGCATAGAATTGTATAAGATTGTATAAAATTGTAGAAGATAATATAAAAGTAATATAATTATAAATTTATTATATAAATAACAGACGAGTGATACTTTAATCCACAAATTTGAAATATCCAGTGACCGGTTTCATCGCTTTCGCGACATCTTCGAGACTGGTATCTTTATTAAGGAGTTCAAAGTATTTATAAAAAGTCTCGAAGATGCCGCGAAAGCGATGAAACCGGTCACTGGATATTCCAAATTTGTGGATTAAAGTATCACTTGCCTTTTATTTATATAATAAATTACAATGAACTTCCATCAAGAATTTTCTTTTACAAACTTAAAAAAATAATTATTAATGACTTTTTTTTCTGTGGTTCTGTGAAAATCGACTCAAACAACAATTATTTTTAACCACGCGATTAACGTAGCTTTATTCTACACTATTTTAATGCAATACTAGCACAAAAGTTTATTAATAATATCACAATGACATTCAGCGGTAACTGTCAACACCGAGCGCCGGCCGATTCCCTTTAAAATGAATAATGCCAAAAACGGCCACTTCTAACGCCACATGACCTATGTGATACGTCATATGCCAACGGTATCCTATCAAAGAAAAATAGTCCTTCGGAAATAATGTTCGAAATACTAGTTTCTAAATAGAAAATCTTCAAATAATATTTGTAATCTGCAAGCTTGTTTTAGTACTAAAAAACCATACTTGGGTTAAAGATGTAAAATATATTTTACTTTTTTGTATGGAGGAATAAGCTGAGGTAATCGGCTGGTTTCACCGTTCACTGAGAACGGGCTGGGCGCTGGGCGCACTTCATAGATATTTTTTTGCAAGAAGATAATATAAACGGTGGTAGTGATTTATAATTAATAACAATTGTTTGATTTATTTTTGTATTAACACATTAACTATAAAACATTAACATCGAAATGTCAAATAGAATAGTAAGCTGTGGATAATCACTTATTTTGACGACTCGCCCCTGACAGGCACTAACATATAAAGACAGGGTTATGAAACATTGAAACACACTGTAGGTACCTAGATACAATTATTACCTTCAAGATTTTTCAATTCAAGGCCTTTAAACTTCTGAACGGGTTCATTTATAATCCCAACATTTTGGAGCGCATAAAATTATATGTACCGAGCAACTATTTAAGGGCTAGGCAACACAGACCATTTGTTCTTCCAGAATGCAGGAAAAATTTACCGTTGATGATGCCTGCGGGGAGAATGATTGGTCTGTTGAACAGCCTACCGAGAGAGGTGGATCTTTTCCATGCTAGGATTAACAGTTTTAGACTCTTCCTCTCTAACTGTGTATCATAATGTGCATTAGTGACTTATTTGTCTTTGTTTACTATTGTTTTTATGAACTATTGTTGTTTCTCTTGACTCGCGATGTCACACTTGCCATTTCCGCCTAGATTATGCTATATTTATTTATACTTTTACCTTGTTTGTATTCTATTTTTTATACAGAATAATGTTCCCTTACTGGGGTGTCTTGTGCCGAGGGAAACATTTTACAAAATGTGAATCATGCCTTAAATTAGTTATTTAACAAAGTTAACATAATACATACCTTTTGTTAATTATACACTTTGTTAATTTAAGTAGATTTTAAGAATGTTTAGATTAAGTATTACTCATTAATGCCAATCTATTAGGGCTTACTTAAGCCTGTTGATTGGCTTAAAAAAAACAACAAAAAAAACAATCTATTGGACCATAATAATCTTTTGTGTGTTTTTTAAAAAAACATGCTTTTCTAATAACCTAACAAGTTAAGATAAATATGTAGCAGTGGTGAGCAGTTATTTTTTTATAGGTAATCTGCAAAAAATGATCATTAATTTGTACCTACATATAGGTACATTATACATTGGTACAAACAGTTAATATGTAAATGACAATTTTTCTGTAGTTCTGTGAATATCATCTCTCTGCTTAAGCTGTTGGCAACGGAATATTATAACCAACACTATATCAAATCAACTCAAAATGTATAAAATTTGGAGAAATAAAACTTATACTTTGTTTTTTGATACACTCACTTTATTTTTACCAACTAGTTTCGGTAACCAACTGTTACCTTCTTCAGGGTATTTTTATAACTAAACATACATAAAAGAAACAGTGAACAAATTAGTGGGTGTCGATAAGGATGAGGGAGGGGGTAATTGTGTTTAAGGTGGGGGAAGGGAAGGGAAGGGGGTAATTGCGTTCAGGGTAGAGTTCGATTTTATAGGAAAAATATTAAAAATGGGACTATGACTTAAGTTCAATTGATTATTAATTATGTCTAAGTTCTGTTTTACCGCTTTTTTTATTTCTAAAATTTCAAAGAGATTAATTAGTTTATTTTTATTATTTAAATGCAATATTTAAATTCCATTTTCAAAATTAAAATAATGATTATTTGTTGTAATATGGTCAGCAAATTCAGAAAAATTATTGTTATTGAGACATCTCATATGCTCCTTGATTTTTATATTAAATGAACGCGATGTTTTTCCTAAATAAAAGGATCTGCAATCATGGCAAGTTAATTTATATACCCCTGATTTATATAATTTATATCTAATTTAAAAAACAAAGTATAAGTTATACTTTATTTCTCCAAATTTAATTTAAAATGATACACAAAGTTATTGCAGAAAATATTAAAGATACAAAATGTATTACTTATTAGTATCTAACTTCGCGATAAATGTTCCTTTATTCTACATTATTTTAATACAACATTTGTACCTACAAAAGTTTATGAAAAAATAGCCTGGTATTCATTAGGTATTATTTGCATTATGATTGCAATGTCAACACGAAGCACCGCGTCGGTCCTTCTACTAATGAATAATGCCAAAAAGGGCCTCGTCGAGCGACACATGTTATGTGTCATATGCCAATTGTATGATATTAAAGCCTTAAGAAATCATGTTCGAAATACTACTTTTCAAAATGGCAATCTTCAAATTATATCTGTAGGTAATCTGCAAGCTTACTCGAGAAGAAAAAACACCAACCGCGTTTTAAGAATTTAAATACAGTAGGTACATATACCTACATATTTGTATGCAGAAAAAAGCTGATGTAATCTGCTAGTTTCTTCATGGACCGGGAATGGGCTGGGCGCTGGGTGCCGATATTTATATATTATTTTTGGAGGAATGTATAAACAGTGACGGTAATTTATAATAAATTTCAAAACATAATTATCGACAGTCAAATATAATGGTAAGCTGCGCGTAATCGCTTATAGAGACGATTCGCCTCTGCTACCTCGTTGGGTAATTACCCACTTGACACTGTCATAGCTATAGCTATAGGATATTATTTACCAGTGTAAAGATGTTCCTAGGAAGTTTAAAGAGTTTATTAAAATGAGTTAAAACTATATTTTCTGTATTGACTTTATTTCACTACTTATTTACGAATAGGTACCTGTCGTTTTCGATAATTTACTATGTACTACCAGTAAGCAGGTTGCAAGTCAGTATGAACCGGTAGTATCTACCCCATTTTCCGACAAGTAAATTGTCATGCCTTCAGTTTCCTGAGAAAATACACCGTGTGCGGTAGTAGCCACCTACCTACATCTCCACCGCGAGGGCATTATAGCTCTTGCGCGTAAATTTTATAAAGATATGAATAAATAGTAATCGCCGCGGTATAAACAACTCCCCGAACAATAAAGTGCCTCCCGCCGCCGCAAAAACTTCGCCACTGGCCGCGGACGGGGAGCTATGCGGGGGAGGGGCCTCGGCGCGCGCCCCCATTGGCCGGAGGGCGAGCGCGCCATTGGCGCCCCGGCGGGGGGCGTGGCGCGCGCCAGGGGGCGGGCGCCCGCGCCGCGCGGAATGCCAGTCGAGTGCCGGTGGCTGCAGTCGCAGGTAGAGATATGCGCGTGCGTCGGCCGCGCGAATTCCGAGCGGCGCGTGCAGCGGCCCCGTCCCCCGCGCCCTGACGGCCGCGACGGTTTTTGCCCATAGTGATCTCGAGGGACTCTTCCGGCCCTCTCGCGACGTCCCCTCCCCTCCCGTGACCCGCCGAGTGAACCCTGTGCCGCTGATGAACCGCACGCGCACCATCGAGTGAATTATGTTCCGAATTCTGGATATTGGATAATCCGTTCCTAGGTAACGCTCAAATATTAGCTTTCCGCACCGACTACCTGTTTTTTTATAGTTGCAAAATATTTGTACTTATTTTTTTATTTACATAGGTACATAAGTTTATTACACATTATTTGAGACAAAAGTCCCAACTCCATGGGACTGAAAGTCCCGTGTTGAGATGGGACTAGCAATTAGTTGACACAGACACATGAGTAGGGTTAAAGCACCAATGAATGACCGTTTTAGGGTCCAGTTTGTAGTGTAATCCACATTAAAGGTATACATTTCATTATTTAAGCGTACAAAATAAAAGAAAACAATAAAAAACACATTATTTTTTCTAAGTACTTTTACTTTTTTTATTGAAATATGAGTATTACAATTATAATTAGTATTGCTCTAAAAATATAGCAGAATGACCACTACTTCCCCAGTAAAAATAATACTCGGATTTAGTTACATCATTACATTATAAAACACCCTAACACATTAGAACATGGATATATTCAAAGAATTGCATAAGAAATAGCATCAAATAAAACACTTACCACACCTTTCCTTATAAAAACACTATCAATCTCAGAACAATAACGGGAAGACGCACTATTACCTTTTGACAACTCACAGTTCAAAACTGATGGATTTGTTTCTTACCGAAAGATGTGTCCGCCTACTGCTTTTGTCATAGTTTCTAGTGTTAAAAGTTTTTTGACTGGACACATGTAGCAATTCTAATTGTATTGTGTTTTATTAACCAATGGTGATTTACTGGGGGGTGGTCATTTACTAGTGCTTTGACCCTATATCACCACAAATATAGGATCAGAAACATAAAAAATAACTTAAAAAAAAATACATATAGGTACCTATATATATATGGCACATCAATATGGTAAACAGTAAACTCAAACATTCAGAAAATCATCAAGGAGTTTTCTACTCAAATCCCTCCCTTGTATGTACCTACCTTGCTTTTGTTATTATTATGGATAACTTATGTAGCGTCATTTTCGTAATATAATACCCTAAGGGCGCTTTAAAAAGTGATTATAAAAAGAAAGAAATTTACTTTTAAATTTGTAATTTTAGAAAAACAATGTACTTTGACATCACACGCTAAGGATTTATTCAAACGATTTAGTGAAAAAGTGGGTTTGAATTTTTTTCCAAAACATCACTTCACTCTCACAATTTCGCACCTCTGCTGGAAGAGCATTCCATGCCGTAGGGCCTGCGACGTTCGCCGAATTTAGTGCGCTGTTTGCGTAGAGGTATAATAACTTTTTCTCTCGACGTATTTGTAGCTGATCTAAGCGTAAGACGTCTATCAGCTTATTTATCTGGAATGCAGAGTTCCCTTAGATATTCTGGAACCGAGTTGTGCAGTGACTTATACATAAGCCAACAGAGTTTGTATTCCACCCTCTGTGGAAAACGTAGCCAGTGGAATTCCCGAAGTAGTGGAGTGATATGACTGAACTTAGAGATTCCAAAAATAGGTCTCGCTGCGGCATTCAATACAGACTGTAGGCGAGTCAGTTTATTAATTGGTAGACCTGCGTGGATATCATTACAATAATGGACTCTTTTTTAATGAAAAACGCATTTATTAATTGACGGGCGGCATCAACTGGCAAATGTTTGCGTACGCATTTAATTTGTCTCAGCTGGTAAAAGCATGAACGTATCGTTCTACTAATTTGAGCTTCAAGAGAAGGGTCAAAATTAAAAAAAGACTCCCAGTAGTTTAACGGTTATGTGCAAGGTTCTATCGAATATATTATATCTTGAAGTTATATTATGCTGACTGTAACTTTTTTCAACGAAGATAACAATAATAAAAATAAAAGCAGAATCAGATTAATAAAATAAACCCTTGAAATATTACATTAATAAATAATAAAAAAATATATATTTATGATTATTTACAACATCTATAATGGGACGATTACATTTATCCAATTCTATATTTGAATTTGAATGAAAGCAAAAAATTATATGAGCTTGTATTTCTTTTTCAAATTCGCATTTAGTGAAATATTTATTTATTTATTTTACAGAAACAAACAGTCGACAACAATATAATAACATAAAAAAGATACGGTTTAAGGACAGACCAGCGAAGTTTCTAAATAAAAATCATACATCTTAAATTGTGGTACAACAAACGCGTGTGTATTTGTATGAAATAAGTGTATGGGTGTGTTTGTGGGTATATGGAGTAAGTGTTCAGGTGTGTGTAAGCGTGAGCATCATTAAATAGCAAGTGGGATCGTATCGCAGCCAGAAAGAATCAGTCTCTCAATCAGCGGCGTGTTAATATATCAATATATGGAAAAAAAAGCATATAGTTACAGCAAGAACGATAGAGGTTAGAGTGCTGTGCATAGTTAGTGCTACAGACTGGCAGATGGAATAAATACTTATTTCTTGTCACACGAAAGGGAACATTAATATTAATTTTGGAGAGTAGGTTAAAAGAGTTTACTTTATTATTTAATAAAAATATACTAAATTTATCATCGTGGGGATACATGAACAATTTAGTTTTTTTTATATGTTTATTACTATTTTTTTTATTTTATTCCTTCCTACTGCTTGCTCGGAATTGACCTGCTATTTAAGCATCTACCTAACAGTAGCTACTGTATTATGGGATTATTTTTTAAGTGCTCCTTACGAACTAAAAAATATTTTTCGTCAGTCCCAGCAGACACTAGGAACTTCTTTAACCAAGTCAGGCTGGTGTTATGAACGCATCTATAACGCGGTATAATGCGTATTCGCGTACTAAAACACGCTATAAATGCGTTCATAATACCAGCCCAGAAGTGCTTTATCCGTCGCACGCTAGCTCGGTACAGTTCCAGACGTGATTTACTATAATATTTTAATTATGTAGATACCTATGCATCTCATAATTACACCTATTTATGGAAAACGTTTTTTTAGTAGGTATATACATAGGATTCAATGGGAAGTTCAGAGCTACGGGAATTTGGATATGAAAAATGTTTTCTTACACGCAGTAAAATTAGATCATTTAATCATAGGAACGCAAAGTTTTTCGAAAATGTACCTATGTAAAATTGATAAAAATAAACTACGTCACAAGTTTACTCGGGTAGAGTGTTGTGATAGATTTCCGGTTTCCAATTCACTAATCAGCAGAACTCTCCGATGAGAACTTGTGACTTCACGTGTAGAATAATTTCAAAATTACAAAACTTTCAAAAATCACAGCCCTTATAACCGATTCATGAAAATTTTTTTTTTTTAATTCTGGTTTGGTGGATAGTCTATTAACAAACAACTTCTTAGCCAGCCACAATGTTTTCAAATACATTTTTAATATTATGTAGAA